>NW_025062707.1:0-31227 GCF_018153295.1 Drosophila grimshawi | reverse complement strand
TCAGAAGTTAGAATTTCTTTCAACATTATGAAGCCCTTTCTATATATTTTGACTCTGCATCAAAAGCTAAAAATATGTAGTCTCGAAGTCATTTCGAGAAATTGACGTTTTAAGTTTCTGTTTCCAAATTCAAACGGATGTATCTTCGCCAATAATTGTCAGAAGTTAGAATTTCTTTCAACATTATGAAGCCCTTTTTATATATTTTGATTCTGCATCAAAAGCTGAAAATATGTAGCCTTGAAGTCATTTCGAGAAATCGACGTTTTAAGTTTCTGTTTCCAAATTCAAACGGATGTATCTTCGCCAATAATTGCCAGCAGTTAGAATTTCTTTCAACATTATGAAGCCCTTTTTAGATATTTTGATTCTGCATCAAAAGCTGAAAATATGTAGTCTTGAAGTCATTTCGAGAAATCGACGTTTTAAGTTTCTGTTTCCAAATTCAAACGGATGTGTCTTCGCCAATAATTGTCAGAAGTCAGAATTTCTTTCAACATTATGAAGCCCTTTTTATATATTTTGACTCTGCATCAAAAGCTGAAAATATGTAGTCGCGAAGTCATTTCGAGAAATTGACGTTTTAAGTTTCTGTTTCCAAATTCAAACGGATGTATCTTCGCCAATAATTGTCAGAAGTTAGAATTTCTTTCAACATTATGAAGCCCTTTTTATATATTTTGACTCTGCATCAAAAGCTGAAAATATGTAGTCGCGAAGTCATTTCGAGAAATTGACGTTTTAAGTTTCGGTTTCCAAATTCAAACGGATGTATCTTCGCCAATAATTGTCAGAAGTTAGAATTTCTTTCAACATTATGAAGCCCTTTTTATATATTTTTATTCTGCATCAAAAGCTGAAAATATGTAGTCTCGAAGTCATTTCGAGAAATTGACGTTTTAAGTTTCTGTTTCCAAATTCAAACTGTTCTTCGCCAATAATTGTCAGAAGTTAGAATTTCTTTCAACATTATGAAGCCCTTTTTATATATTTTGACTCTGCATCAAAAGCTGAAAATATGTAGTCTCGAAGTCATTTCGAGAAATTGACGTTTTAAGTTTCTGTTTCCAAATTCAAATGGATGTATCTTCGCCAATAATTGCCAGAAGTTAGAATTTCTTTCAACATTATGAAGCCCTTATTATATATTTTGACTCTGCATCAAAAGCTGAAAATATGTAGTCTCGAAGTCATTTCGAGAAATTGACGTTTTAAGTTTCTGTTTCCAAATTCAAACGGATGTATCTTCGCCAATAATTGTCAGCAGTTAGAATTTCTTTCAACATTATGAAGACCTTTTTATATATTTTGACTCTGCATCAAAAGCTGAAAATATGTAGTCGCGAAGTCATTTCGAGAAATTGACGTTTTAAGTTTCGGTTTCCAAATTCAAACGGATGTATCTTCGCCAATAATTGGCAGAAGTCAGTATTTCTTTCAACATTATGAAGCCCTTTTCATATATTTTGACTCTGCATCAAAAGCTGAAAATATGTAGTCGCGAAGTCATTTCGAGAAATTGACGTTTTAAGTTTCTGTTTCCAAATTCAAACGGATGTATCTTCGCCAATAATTGCCAGCAGTTAGAATTTCTTTCAACATTATGAAGCCCTTTTTAGATATTTTGATTCTGCATCAAAAGCTGAAAATATGTAGTCTTGAAGTCATTTCGAGAAATCGACGTTTTAAGTTTCTGTTTCCAAATTCAAACGGATGTATCTTCGCCAATTATTGTCAGAAGTTAGAATTTCTTTCAACATTATGAAGCCCTTTTTATATATTTTGATTCTGCATCAAAAGCTGAAAATATGTAGTCTCGAAGTCATTTCGAGAAATTGACGTTTTAAGTTTCTTTTCCCAAATTCAAACGGATGTGTCTTCGCCAATAATTGTCAGAAGTTAGAATTTCTTTCAACATTATGAAGCCCTTTTTATATATTTTGACCCTGCATCAAAAGCTGAAAATATGTAGTCTCGAAGTCATTTCGAGAAATTGACGTTTTATGTTTCTGTTTCCAAATTCAAACGGATGAATCTTCGCCAATAATTGTCAGAAGTTAGAATTTCTTTCAACATTATGAAGCCCTTTTTATATATTTTGACTATGCATCAAAAGCTGAAAATATGTAGTCTCGAAGTCATTTCGAGAAATTGACGTTTTAAGTTTCTGTTTCCAAATTCAAACGGATGTATCTTCGCCAATAATTGTCAGAAGTTAGAATTTCTTTCAACATTATGAAGCCCTTTTTATATATTTTGACTCTGCATCAAAAGCTGAAAATATGTAGTCTCGAAGTCATTTCGAGGAATTGACGTTTTAAGTTTCTGTTTCCAAATTCAAATGGATGTATCTTCGCCAATAAATGTCAGAAGTTAGAATTTCTTTCAACATTATGAAGCCCTTTCTATATATTTTGACTCTGCATCAAAAGCTAAAAATATGTAGTCTCGAAGTCATTTCGCGAAATTGACGTTTTAAGTTTCTGTTTCCAAATTCAAACGGATGTATCTTCGCCAATAATTGTCAGAAGTTAGAATTTCTTTCAACATTATGAAGCCCTTTTTATATATTTTGACTGTGCATCAAAAGCTGAAAATATGTAGTCTCGAAGTCATTTCGAGAAATCGACGTTTTAAGTCTCTGTTTCCAAATTCAAACGGATGTATCTTCGCCAATAATTGTCAGAAGTTAGAATTTCTTTCAACATTATGAAGCCCTTTTTATATATTTTGATTCTGCATCAAAAGCTGAAAATATGTAGCCTTGAAGTCATTTCGAGAAATCGACGTTTTAAGTTTCTGTTTCCAAATTCAAACGGATGTATCTTCGCCAATAATTGTCAGAAGTTAGAATTTCTTTCAACATTATGAAGCCCTTTTTATATATTTTGACTCTGCATCAAAAGCTGAAAATATGTAGTCTCGAAGTCATTTCGAGAAATTGACGTTTTAAGTTTCTATTTCCAAATTCAAACGGATGTATCTTCGCCAATAATTGGCAGAAGTCAGAATTTCTTTCAACATTATGAAGCCCTTTTTATATATTTTGACTCTGCATCAAAAGCTGAAAATATGTAGTCTCGAAGTCATTTCGAGAAATTGACGTTTTAAGTTTCGGTTTCCAAATTCAAACGGATGTATCTTCGCCAATAATTGTCAGTAGTTAGAATTTCTTTCAACATTATGAAGCCCTTTTTATATATTTTGATTCTGCATCAAAAGCTGAAAATATGTAGCCTTGAAGTCATTTCGAGAAATCGACGTTTTAAGTTTCTGTTTCCAAATTCAAACGGATGTATCTTCGCCAATAATTGTCAGAAGTTAGAATTTCTTTCAACATTATGAAGCCCTTTTTATATATTTTGACTCTGCTTCAAAAGCTGAAAATATGTAGTCTCGAAGTCATTTCGAGAAATTGACGTTTTAAGTTTCTGTTTCCAAATTCAAACGGATGTATCTTCGCCAATAATTGTCAGAAGTTAGAATTTCTTTCAACATTATGAACCCCTTTTTATATATTTTGATTCTGCATCAAAAGCTGAAAATATGTAGTCTCGAAGTCATTCCGAGATATTGGCGTTTTAAGTTTATTGTCCCAAATTCAAACGGATGTATCTTCGCCAATAATTGTCAGAAGTCAGAATTTCTTTCAACATTATGAAGCCCTTTTTATATATTTTGATTCTGCATCAAAAGCTGAAAATATGTAGTCTCGAAGTCATTTCGAGAAATTGACGTTTTAAGTTTCTGTTTCCAAATTCAAACGGATGTATCTTCGCCAATAATTGTCAGAAGTTAGAATTTCTTTCAACATTATGAAGCCCTTTTTATATATTTTGAGTCTGCTTCAAAAGCTGAAAATATGTAGTCTCGAAGTCATTTCGAGAAATTGACGTTTTAAGTTTCTGTTTCCAAATTCAAACGGATGTATCTTCGCCAATAATTGTCAGAAGTTAGAATTTCTTGCATTATTATGAACCCCTTTTTATATATTTTGATTTTGCATCAAAAGCTGAAAATATGTAGTCTCGAAGTCATTTCGAGATATTGACGTTTTAAGTTTCTGTTTCCAAATTCAAATGGATGTATCTTCGCCAATAATTGCCAGAAGTTAGAATTTCTTTCAACATTATGAAGCCCTTATTATATATTTTGACTGTGCATCAAAAGCTGAAAATATGTAGTCTCGAAGTCATTTCGAGAAATCGACGTTTTAAGTTTCTGTTTCCAAATTCAAACGGATGTATCTTCGCCAATAATTGTCAGAAGTTAGAATTTCTTTCAACATTATGAAGCCCTTTTTATATATTTTGACTCTGCATCAAAAGCTAAAAATATGTAGTCTCGAAGTCATTTCGCGAAATTGACGTTTTAAGTTTCTGTTTCCAAATTCAAACGGATGTATCTTCGCCAATAATTGTCAGAAGTCAGAATTTCTTTCAACATTATGAAGCCCTTTTTATATATTTTGACTCTGCATCAAAAGCTGAAAATATGTAGTCGCGAAGTCATTTCGAGAAATTGACGTTTTAAGTTTCTGTTTCCAAATTCAAACGGATGTATCTTCGCCAATAATTGTCAGCAGTTAGAATTTCTTTCAACATTATGAAGACCTTTTTTTATATTTTGACTCTGCATCAAAAGCTGAAAATATGTAGTCGCGAAGTCATTTCGAGAAATTGACGTTTTAAGTTTCGGTTTCCAAATTCAAACGGATGTATCTTCGCCAATAATTGGCAGAAGTCAGTATTTCTTTCAACATTATGAAGCCCTTTTCATATATTTTGACTCTGCATCAAAAGCTGAAAATATGTAGTCGCGAAGTCATTTCGAGAAATTGACGTTTTAAGTTTCTGTTTCCAAATTCAAACGGATGTATCTTCGCCAATAATTGCCAGCAGTTAGAATTTCTTTCAACATTATGAAGCCCTTTTTAGATATTTTGATTCTGCATCAAAAGCTGAAAATATGTAGTCTTGAAGTCATTTCGAGAAATCGACGTTTTAAGTTTCTGTTTCCAAATTCAAACGGATGTATCTTCGCCAATAATTGTCAGAAGTTAGAATTTCTTTCAACATTATGAAGCCCTTTTTATATATTTTGATTCTGCATCAAAAGCTGAAAATATGTAGTCTCGAAGTCATTTCGAGAAATTGACGTTTTAAGTTTCTTTTCCCAAATTCAAACGGATGTGTCTTCGCCAATAATTGTCAGAAGTTAGAATTTCTTTCAACATTATGAAGCCCTTTTTATATATTTTGACTCTGCATCAAAAGCTGAAAATATGTAGTCTCGAAGTCATTTCGAGAAATTGACGTTTTAAGTTTCTGTTTCCAAATTCAAACGGATGTATCTTCGCCAATAATTGTCAGAAGTTAGAATTTCTTTCAACATTATGAAGCCCTTTTTATATATTTTGACTCTGCATCAAAAGCTGAAAATATGTAGTCTCGAAGTCATTTCGAGAAATTGACGTTTTAAGTTTCTGTTTCCAAATTCAAACGGATGTATCTTCGCCAATAATTGTCAGAAGTTAGAATTTCTTTCAACATTATGAAGCCCTTTTTATATATTTTGACTCTGCATCAAAAGCTGAAAATATGTAGTCTCGAAGTCATTTCGAGAAATTGACGTTTTAAGTTTCTGTTTCCAAATTCAAACGGATGTATCTTCGCCAATAATTGGCAGAAGTTAGAATTTCTTTCAACATTATGAAGCCCTTTTTATATATTTTGACTCTGCATCAAAAGCTGAAAATATGTAGTCTCGAAGTCATTTCGAGAAATTGACGTTTTAAGTTTCGGTTTCCAAATTCAAACGGATGTATCTTCGCCAATAATTGTCAGAAGTTAGAATTTCTTTCAACATTATGAAGCCCTTTTTATATATTTTGACTCTGCATCAAAAGCTGAAAATATGTAGCCTCGAAGTCATTTCGAGAAATTGACGTTTTAAGTTTCTGTTTCCAAATTCAAACGGATGTATCTTCGCCAATAATTGTCAGAAGTTAGAATTTCTTTCAACATTATGAAGCCCTTTTTATATATTTTGACTCTGCATCAAAAGCTGAAAATATGTAGTCTCGAAGTCATTTCGAGAAATTGACGTTTTAAGTTTCTGTTTCCAAATTCAAACGGATGTATCTTCGCCAATAATTGTCAGAAGTTAGAATTTCTTTCAACATTATGAACCCCTTTTTATATATTTTGATTCTGCATCAAAAGCTGAAAATATGTAGTCTCGAAGTCATTCCGAGATATTGACGTTTTAAGTTTCTGTGTCCCAAATTCAAACGGATGTATCTTCGCCAATAATTGTCAGAAGTCAGAATTTCTTTCAACATTATGAAGCCCTTTTTATATATTTTGATTCTGCATCAAAAGCTGAAAATATGTAGTCTCGAAGTCATTTCGAGAAATTGACGTTTTAAGTTTCTGTTTCCAAATTCAAACGGATGTATCTTCGCCAATAATTGTCAGAAGTTAGAATTTCTTTCAACATTATGAAGCCCTTTTTATATATTTTGACTCTGCTTCAAAAGCTGAAAATATGTAGTCTCGAAGTCATTTCGAGAAATTGACGTTTTAAGTTTCTGTTTCCAAATTCAAACGGATGTATCTTCGCCAATAATTGTCAGAAGTTAGAATTTCTTGCATTATTATGAACCCCTTTTTATATATTTTGATTTTGCATCAAAAGCTGAAAATATGTAGTCTCGAAGTCATTTCGAGATATTGGCGTTTTAAGTTTCTGTTTCCAAATTCAAATGGATGTATCTTCGCCAATAATTGCCAGAAGTTAGAATTTCTTTCAACATTATGAAGCCCTTGTTATATATTTTGACTGTGCATCAAAAGCTGAAAATATGTAGTCTCGAAGTCATTTCGAGAAATCGACGTTTTAAGTTTCTGTTTCCAAATTCAAACGGATGTATCTTCGCCAATAATTGTCAGAAGTTAGAATTTCTTTCAACATTATGAAGCCCTTTTTATATATTTTGATTCTGCATCAAAAGCTGAAAATATGTAGTCGCGAAGTCATTTCGAGAAATCGACGTTTTAAGTTTCTGTTTCCAAATTCAAACGGATGTATCTTCGCCAATAATTGTCAGAAGTTAGAATTTCTTTCAACATTATGAAGCCCTTTTTATATATTTTGACTCTGCTTCAAAAGCTGAAAATATGTTGTCGCGAAGTCATTTCGAGAAATTGACGTTTTAAGTTTCTGTTTCCAAATTCAAACGGATGTATCTTCGCCAATAATTGTCAGAAGTTAGAATTTCTTTCAACATTATGAACCCCTTTTATATATTTTGACTCTGCATCAAAAGCTGAAAATATGTAGTCGCGAAGTCATTTCGAGAAATTGACGTTTTAAGTTTCGGTTTCCAAATTCAAACGGATGTATCTTCGCCAATAATTGTCAGTAGTTAGAATTTCTTTCAACATTATGAAGCCCTTTTTATATATTTTGATTCTGCATCAAAAGCTGAAAATATGTAGCCTTGAAGTCATTTCGAGAAATCGACGTTTTAAGTTTCTGTTTCCAAATTCAAACGGATGTATCTTCGCCAATAATTGTCAGAAGTTAGAATTTCTTTCAACATTATGAAGCCCTTTTTATATATTTTGACTCTGCTTCAAAAGCTGAAAATATGTAGTCTCGAAGTCATTTCGAGAAATTGACGTTTTAAGTTTCTGTTTCCAAATTCAAACGGATGTATCTTCGCCAATAATTGTCAGAAGTTAGAATTTCTTTCAACATTATGAACCCCTTTTTATATATTTTGATTCTGCATCAAAAGCTGAAAATATGTAGTCTCGAAGTCATTCCGAGATATTGGCGTTTTAAGTTTATTTTCCCAAATTCAAACGGATGTATCTTCGCCAATAATTGTCAGAAGTCAGAATTTCTTTCAACATTATGAAGCCCTTTTTATATATTTTGATTCTGCATCAAAAGCTGAAAATATGTAGTCTCGAAGTCATTTCGAGAAATTGACGTTTTAAGTTTCTGTTTCCAAATTCAAACGGATGTATCTTCGCCAATAATTGTCAGAAGTTAGAATTTCTTTCAACATTATGAAGCCCTTTTTATATATTTTGACTCTGCTTCAAAAGCTGAAAATATGTAGTCTCGAAGTCATTTCGAGAAATTGACGTTTTAAGTTTCTGTTTCCAAATTCAAACGGATGTATCTTCGCCAATAATTGTCAGAAGTTAGAATTTCTTGCAATATTATGAACCCCTTTTTATATATTTTGATTTTGCATCAAAAGCTGAAAATATGTAGTCTCGAAGTCATTTCGAGAAATTGACGTTTTAAGTTTCTGTTTCCAAATTCAAACGGATGTATCTTCGCCAATAATTGTCAGAAGTTAGAATTTCTTTCAACATTATGAAGCCCTTTTTATATATTTTGACTGTGCATCAAAAGCTGAAAATATGTAGTCTCGAAGTCATTTCGAGAAATCGACGTTTTAAGTTTCTGTTTCCAAATTCAAACGGATGTATCTTCGCCAATAATTGTCAGAAGTTAGAATTTCTTTCAACATTATGAAGCCCTTTTTATATATTTTGATTCTGCATCAAAAGCTGAAAATATGTAGTCTCGAAGTCATTTCGAGAAATTGACGTTTTAAGTTTCTGTTTCCAAATTCAAACGGATGTATCTTCGCCAATAATTGTCAGAAGTCAGAATTTCTTTCAACATTATGAAGCCCTTTTTATATATTTTGACTCTGCTTCAAAAGCTGAAAATATGTTGTCGCGAAGTCATTTCGAGAAATTGACGTTTTAAGTTTCTGTTTCCAAATTCAAACGGATGTATCTTCGCCAATAATTGTCAGAAGTTAGAATTTCTTGCAACATTGTGAACCCCTTTTTATATATTTTGATTCTGCATCAAAAGCTGAAAATATGTAGTCTCGAAGTCATTTCGAGATATTGGCGTTTTAAGTTTATTTTCCCAAATTCAAACGGATGTATCTTCGCCAATAATTGTCAGTAGTTAGAATTTCTTTCAACATCATGAAGCCCTTTTTATATATTTTGATTCTGCATCAAAAGCTGAAAATATGTAGCCTTGAAGTCATTTCGAGAAATCGACGTTTTAAGTTTCTGTTTCCAAATTCAAACGGATGTATCTTCGCCAATAATTGTCAGAAGTTAGAATTTCTTTCAACATTATGAAGCCCTTTTTATATATTTTGACTCTGCTTCAAAAGCTGAAAATATGTAGTCTCGAAGTCATTTCGAGAAATTGACGTTTTAAGTTTCTGTTTCCAAATTCAAACGGATGTATCTTCGCCAATAATTGTCAGAAGTTAGAATTTCTTTCAACATTATGAACCCCTTTTTATATATTTTGATTCTGCATCAAAAGCTGAAAATATGTAGTCTCGAAGTCATTCCGAGATATTGGCGTTTTAAGTTTATTTTCCCAAATTCAAACGGATGTATCTTCGCCAATAATTGTCAGAAGTTAGAATTTCTTTCAACATTATGAAGCCCTTTTTATATATTTTGACTCTGCTTCAAAAGCTGAAAATATGTTGTCGCGAAGTCATTTCGAGAAATTGACGTTTTAAGTTTCTATTTCCAAATTCAAACGGATGTATCTTCGCCAATAATTGGCAGAAGTCAGAATTTCTTTCAACATTATGAAGCCCTTTTTATATATTTTGACTCTGCATCAAAAGCTGAAAATATGTAGGCGCGAAGTCATTTCGAGAAATTGACGTTTTAAGTTTCGGTTTCCAAATTCAAACGGATGTATCTTCGTCAATAATTGTCAGTAGTTAGAATTTCTTTCAACATTATGAAGCCCTTTTTATATATTTTGATTCTGCATCAAAAGCTGAAAATATGTAGCCTTGAAGTCATTTCGAGAAATCGACGTTTTAAGTTTCTGTTTCCAAATTCAAACGGATGTATCTTCGCCAATAATTGTCAGAAGTTAGAATTTCTTTCAACATTATGAAGCCCTTTTTATATATTTTGATTCTGCATCAAAAGCTGAAAATATGTAGTCTCGAAGTCATTTCGAGAAATTGACGTTTTAAGTTTCTGTTTCCAAATTCAAACGGATGTATCTTCGCCAATAATTGTCAGAAGTCAGAATTTCTTTCAACATTATGAAGCCCTTTTTATATATTTTGACTCTGCATCAAAAGCTGAAAATATGTAGGCGCGAAGTCATTTCGAGAAATTGACGTTTTAAGTTTCTGTTTCCAAATTCAAACGGATGTATCTTCGCCAATAATTGTCAGAAGTTAGAATTTCTTGCATTATTATGAACCCCTTTTTATATATTTTGATTTTGCATCAAAAGCTGAAAATATGTAGTCTCGAAGTCATTTCGAGATATTGGCGTTTTAAGTTTATTTTCCCAAATTCAAACGGATGTATCTTCGCCAATAATTGTCAGAAGTTAGAATTTCTTGCATTATTATGAGCCCCTTTTTATATATTTTGATTTTGCATCAAAAGCTGAAAATATGTAGTCTCGAAGTCATTTCGAGATATTGGCGTTTTAAGTTTATTTTCCCAAATTCAAACGGATGCATCTTCGCCAATAATTGTCAGAAGTCAGAATTTCTTTCAACATTATGAAGCCCTTTTTATATATTTTGACTCTGCATCAAAAGCTGAAAATATGTAGTCTCGAAGTCATTTCGAGAAATTGACGTTTTAAGTTTCTGTTTCCAAATTCAAACGGATGTATCTTCGCCAATAATTGTCAGAAGTTAGAATTTCTTTCAACATTATGAAGCCCTTTTTATATATTTTGACTCTGCATCAAAAGCAGAAAATATGTAGTCTCGAAGTCATTTCGAGAAATTGACGTTTTAAGTTTCTGTTTCCAAATTCAAACGGATGTATCTTCGCCAATAATTGTCAGAAGTTAGAATTTCTTTCAACATTATGAAGCCCTTTTTATATATTTTGATTCTGCATCAAAAGCTGAAAATATGTAGTCTCGAAGTCATTTCGAGAAATTGACGTTTTAAGTTTCTGTTTCCAAATTCAAACGGATGTATCTCCCAATAATTGTCAGAAGTTAGAATTTCTTTCAACATTATGAAGCCCTTTTTATATATTTTGATTCTGCATCAAAAGCTGAAAATATGTAGTCTCGAAGTCATTTCGAGAAATTGACGTTTTAAGTTTCTGTTTCCAAATTCAAATGGATGTATCTTCGCCAATAATTGCCAGAAGTTAGAATTTCTTTCAACATTATGAAGCCCTTATTATATATTTTGACTGTGCATCAAAAGCTGAAAATATGTAGTCTCGAAGTCATTTCGAGAAATCGACGTTTTAAGTTTCTGTTTCCAAATTCAAACGGATGTATCTTCGCCAATAATTGTCAGAAGTTAGAATTTCTTTCAACATTATGAAGCCCTTTTTATATATTTTGATTCTGCATCAAAAGCTGAAAATATGTAGTCTCGAAGTCATTTCGAGAAATTGACGTTTTAAGTTTCTGTTTCCAAATTCAAACGGATGTATCTTCGCCAATAATTGTCAGAAGTTAGAATTTCTTTCAACATTATGAAGCCCTTTTTATATATTTTGACTCTGCTTCAAAAGCTGAAAATATGTTGTGGCGGGGAGTCATTTCGAGAAATTGACGTTTTAAGTTTCTGTTTCCAAATTCAAACGGATGTATCTTCGCCAATAAGTGTCAGAAGTTAGAATTTCTTGCAACATTATGAACCCCTTTTTATATATTTTGATTCTGCATCAAAAGCTGAAAATATGTAGTCTCGAAGTCATTTCGAGATATTGACGTTTTAAGTTTATTTTCCCAAATTCAAACGGATGTATCTTCGCCAATAATTGTCAAAAGTCAGAATTTCTTTCAACATTATGAAGCCCTTTTTATATATTTTGACTCTGCATCAAAAGCTGAAAATATGTAGTCTCGAAGTCATTTCGAGAAATTGACGTTTTAAGTTTCTGTTTCCAAATTCAAATGGATGTATCTTCGCCAATAATTGTCAGAAGTTAGAATTTCTTTCAACATTATGAACCCCTTTTTATATATTTTGATTCTGCAAAATAGTCTCGAAGTCATTTCGAGAAATTGACGTTTTAAGTTTCTGTTTCCAAATTCAAACGGATGTATCTTCGCCAATAATTGTCAGAAGTTAGAATTTCTTTCAACATTATGAAGCCCTTTTTATATATTTTGACTCTGCATCAAAAGCTGAAAATATGTAGTCGCGAAGTCATTTCGAGAAATTGACGTTTTAAGTTTCGGTTTCCAAATTCAAAACGGATGTATCTTCGCCAATAATTGTCAGAAGTTAGAATTTCTTGCAATATTATGAACCCCTTTTTATATATTTTGATTCTGCATCAAAAGCTGAAAATATGTAGTCTCGAAGTCATTTCGAGATATTGGCGTTTTAAGTTTATTTTCCCAAATTCAAACGGATGTATCTTCGCCAATAATTGTCAGAAGTTAGAATTTCTTGCATTATTATGAAGCCCTTTTTATATATTTTGATTTTGCATCAAAAGCTGAAAATATGTAGTCTCGAAGTCATTTCGAGATATTGACGTTTTAAGTTTATTTTCCCAAATTCAAACGGATGCATCTTCGCCAATAATTGTCAGAAGTTAGAATTTCTTTCAACATTATGAAGCCCTTTTTATATATTTTGACTCTGCATCAAAAGCTGAAAATATGTAGTCGCGAAGTCATTTCGAGAAATTGACGTTTTAAGTTTCTGTTTCCAAATTCAAACGGATGTATCTTCGCCAATAATTGTCAGAAGTTAGAATTTCTTTCAACATTATGAAGCCCTTTTTATATATTTTGATTCTGCATCAAAAGCTGAAAATATGTAGTCTCGAAGTCATTTCGAGATATTGACGTTTTAAGTTTCTTTTCCCAAATTCAAACGGATGTATCTTCGCCAATAATTGTCAGAAGTTAGAATTTCTTTCAACATTATGAAGCCCTTTTTATATATTTTGATTCTGCATCAAAAGCTGAAAATATGTAGTCTCGAAGTCATTTCGAGAAATTGACGTTTTAAGTTTCTGTTTCCAAATTCAAACGGATGTATCTTCGCCAATAATTGTCAGAAGTTAGAATTTCTTTCAACATTATGAAGCCCTTTTTATATATTTTGACTCTGCATCAAAAGCTGAAAATATGTAGTCTCGAAGTCATTTCGAGAAATTGACGTTTTAAGTTTCTGTTTCCAAATTCAAACGGATGTATCTTCGCCAATAATTGTCAGAAGTTAGAATTTCTTTCAACATTATGAAGCCCTTTTTATATATTTTGATTCTGCATCAAAAGCTGAAAATATGTAGTCTCGAAGTCATTTCGAGAAATTGACGTTTTAAGTTTCTGTTTCCAAATTCAAACGGATGTATCTTCGCCAATAATTGTCAGAAGTTAGAATTTCTTTCAACATTATGAAGCCCTTTTTATATATTTTGACTCTGCATCAAAAGCTGAAAATATGTAGTCTCGAAGTCATTTCGAGAAATTGACGTTTTAAGTTTCTGTTTCCAAATTCAAACGGATGTATCTTCGCCAATAATTGTCAGAAGTTAGAATTTCTTTCAACATTATGAAGCCCTTTTTATATATTTTGATTCTGCATCAAAAGCTGAAAATATGTAGTCTCGAAGTCATTTCGAGAAATTGACGTTTTAAGTTTCTGTTTCCAAATTCAAACGGATGTATCTTCGCCAATAATTGTCAGAAGTTAGAATTTCTTTCAACATTATGAAGCCCTTTTTATATATTTTGACTCTGCATCAAAAGCTGAAAATATGTAGTCTCGAAGTCATTTCGAGAAATCGACGTTTTAAGTTTCTGTTTCCAAATTCAAACGGATGTATCTTCGCCAATAATTGTCAGAAGTTAGAATTTCTTTCAACATTATGAAGCCCTTTTTATATATTTTGATTCTGCATCAAAAGCTGAAAATATGTAGTCTCGAAGTCATTTCGAGAAATTGACGTTTTAAGTTTCTGTTTCCAAATTCAAACGGATGTATCTTCGCCAATAATTGTCAGAAGTTAGAATTTCTTTCAACATTATGAAGCCCTTTTTATATATTTTGACTCTGCTTCAAAAGCTGAAAATATGTTGTCGCGAAGTCATTTCGAGAAATTGACGTTTTAAGTTTCTGTTTCCAAATTCAAACGGATGTATCTTCGCCAATAATTGTCAGAAGTTAGAATTTCTTGCAACATTATGAACCCCTTTTATATATTTTGATTCTGCATCAAAAGCTGAAAATATGTAGTCTCGAAGTCATTTCGAGATATTGACGTTTTAAGTTCATTTTCCCAAATTCAAACGGATGTATCTTCGCCAATAATTGTCAGTAGTTAGAATTTCTTTCAACATTATGAAGCCCTTTTTATATATTTTGACTCTGCATCAAAAGCTGAAAATATGTAGCCTTGAAGTCATTTCGAGAAATCGACGTTTTAAGTTTCTGTTTCCAAATTCAAACGGATGTATCTTCGCCAATAATTGTCAGAAGTTAGAATTTCTTTCAACATTATGAAGCCCTTTTTATATATTTTGACTCTGCTTCAAAAGCTGAAAATATGTAGTCTCGAAGTCATTTCGAGAAATTGACGTTTTAAGTTTCTGTTTCCAAATTCAAACGGATGTATCTTCGCCAATAATTGTCAGAAGTTAGAATTTCTTTCAACATTATGAACCCCTTTTTATATATTTTGATTCTGCATCAAAAGCTGAAAATATGTAGTCTCGAAGTCATTCCGAGATATTGGCGTTTTAAGTTTATTTTCCCAAATTCAAACGGATGTATCTTCGCCAATAATTGTCAGAAGTTAGAATTTCTTTCAACATTATGAAGCCCTTTTTATATATTTTGACTCTGCTTCAAAAGCTGAAAATATGTTGTCGCGAAGTCATTTCGAGAAATTGACGTTTTAAGTTTCTATTTCCAAATTCAAACGGATGTATCTTCGCCAATAATTGGCAGAAGTCAGAATTTCTTTCAACATTATGAAGCCCTTTTTATATATTTTGACTCTGCATCAAAAGCTGAAAATATGTAGTCTCGAAGTCATTTCGAGAAATTGACGTTTTAAGTTTCTGTTTCCAAATTCAAACGGATGTATCTTCGTCAATAATTGTCAGAAGTTAGAATTTCTTTCAACATTATGAAGCCCTTTTTATATATTTTGATTCTGCATCAAAAGCTGAAAATATGTAGCCTTGAAGTCATTTCGAGAAATCGACGTTTTAAGTTTCTGTTTCCAAATTCAAACGGATGTATCTTCGCCAATAATTGTCAGAAGTTAGAATTTCTTTCAACATTATGAAGCCCTTTTTATATATTTTGATTCTGCATCAAAAGCTGAAAATATGTAGTCTCGAAGTCATTTCGAGAAATTGACGTTTTAAGTTTCTGTTTCCAAATTCAAACGGATGCATCTTCGCCAATAATTGTCAGAAGTTAGAATTTCTTTCAACATTATGAAGCCCTTTTTATATATTTTGACTCTGCATCAAAAGCTGAAAATATGTAGGCGCGAAGTCATTTCGAGAAATTGACGTTTTAAGTTTCTGTTTCCAAATTCAAACGGATGTATCTTCGCCAATAATTGTCAGAAGTTAGAATTTCTTGCATTATTATGAACCCCTTTTTTATATATTTTGATTTTGCATCAAAAGCTGAAAATATGTAGTCTCGAAGTCATTTCGAGATATTGGCGTTTTAAGTTTATTTTTCCAAATTCAAACGGATGTATCTTCGCCAATAATTGTCAGAAGTTAGAATTTCTTTCAACATTATAAAGCCCCTTTTTATATATTTTGATTCTGCATCAAAAGCTGAAAATATGTAGTCTCGAAGTCATTTCGAGAAATTGACGTTTTAAGTTTCTTTTCCCAAATTCAAACGGATGTATCTTCGCCAATAATTGTCAGAAGTTAGAATTTCTTTCAACATTATGAAGCCCTTTTTATATATATTGACTCTGCATCAAAAGCTGAAAATATGTAGTCTCGAAGTCATTTCGAGAAATTGACGTTTTAAGTTTTTTTTTCCAAATTCAAACGGTTGTATCTTCGCCAATAATTGTCAGAAGTTAGAATTTCTTTCAACATTATGTAGCCCTTTTTATATATTTTGACTCTGCTTCAAAAGCTGAAAATATGTAGTCTCGAAGTCATTTCGAGAAATTGACGTTTTAAGTTTCTGTTTCCAAATTCAAACGGATGTATCTTCGCCAATAATTGTCAGAAGTTAGAATTTCTTTCAACATTATGAAGCCCTTTTTATATATTTTGACCCTGCATCAAAAGCTGAAAATATGTAGTCTCG
This sequence comes from Drosophila grimshawi, assembly GCF_018153295.1. NCBI lineage: Eukaryota > Metazoa > Arthropoda > Insecta > Diptera > Drosophilidae > Drosophila > Drosophila grimshawi. The sequence goes on along the minus strand of NW_025062707.1, from coordinate 14,885 downwards.
AAGTCATTTCGAGAAATTGACGTTTTAAGTTTCTGTTTCCAAATTCAAATGGATGTATCTTCGCCAATAATTGTCAGAAGTCAGAATTTCTTTCAACATTATGAAGCCCTTTTTATATATTTTGACTCTGCATCAAAAGCTGAAAATATGTAGTCTCGAAGTCATTTCGAGAAATTGACGTTTTAAGTTTCTGTTTCCAAATTCAAACTGTATTTCCAATAATTGTCAGAAGTTAGAATTTCTTTCAACATTATGAAGCCCTTTTTATATATTTTGATTCTGCATCAAAAGCTGAAAATATGTAGTCTCGAAGTCATTTCGCGAAATTGACGTTTTAAGTTTCTGTTTCCAAATTCAAATGGATGTATCTTCGCCAATAATTGCCAGAAGTTAGAATTTCTTTCAACATTATGAAGCCCTTATTATATATTTTGACTGTGCATCAAAAGCTGAAAATATGTAGTCTCGAAGTCATTTCGAGAAATCGACGTTTTAAGTTTCTGTTTCCAAATTCAAACGGATGTATCTTCGCCAATAATTGTCAGAAGTTAGAATTTCTTTCAACATTATGAAGCCCTTTTTATATATTTTGATTCTGCATCAAAAGCTGAAAATATGTAGTCTCGAAGTCATTTCGAGAAATTGACGTTTTAAGTTTCTGTTTCCAAATTCAAACGGATGTATCTTCGCCAATAATTGTCAGAAGTTAGAATTTCTTTCAACATTATGAAGCCCTTTTTATATATTTTGACTCTGCTTCAAAAGCTGAAAATATGTTGTCGCGAAGTCATTTCGAGAAATTGACGTTTTAAGTTTCTGTTTCCAAATTCAAACGGATGTATCTTCGCCAATAATTGTCAGAAGTTAGAATTTCTTGCAACATTATGAACCCCTTTTATATATTTTGATTCTGCATCAAAAGCTGAAAATATGTAGTCTCGAAGTCATTTCGAGATATTGACGTTTTAAGTTTATTTTCCCAAATTCAAACGGATGTATCTTCGCCAATAATTGGCAAAAGTCAGAATTTCTTTCAACATTATGAAGCCCTTTTTATATATTTTGACTCTGCATCAAAAGCTGAAAATATGTAGTCTCGAAGTCATTTCGAGAAATTGACGTTTTAAGTTTCTGTTTCCAAATTCAAATGGATGTATCTTCGCCAATAATTGTCAGAAGTTAGAATTTCTTTCAACATTATGAACCCCTTTTTATATATTTTGATTCTGCATAGTCTCGAAGTCATTTCGAGAAATTGACGTTTTAAGTTTCTGTTTCCAAATTCAAACGGATGTATCTTCGCCAATAATTGTCAGAAGTTAGAATTTCTTTCAACATTATGAAGCCCTTTTTATATATTTTGATTCTGCATCAAAAGCTGAAAATATGTAGTCTCGAAGTCATTTCGCGAAATTGACGTTTTAAGTTTCTGTTTCCAAATTCAAATGGATGTATCTTCGCCAATAATTGCCAGAAGTTAGAATTTCTTTCAACATTATGAAGCCCTTATTATATATTTTGACTGTGCATCAAAAGCTGAAAATATGTAGTCTCGAAGTCATTTCGAGAAATCGACGTTTTAAGTTTCTGTTTCCAAATTCAAACGGATGTATCTTCGCCACTAATTGTCAGAAGTTAGAATTTCTTTCAACATTATGAAGCCCTTTTTATATATTTTGATTCTGCATCAAAAGCTGAAAATATGTAGTCTCGAAGTCATTTCGAGAAATTGACGTTTTAAGTTTCTGTTTCCAAATTCAAACGGATGTATCTTCGCCAATAATTGTCAGAAGTTAGAATTTCTTTCAACATTATGAAGCCCTTTTTATATATTTTGATTCTGCATCAAAAGCTGAAAATATGTAGTCTCGAAGTCATTTCGAGAAATTGACGTTTTAAGTTTCTGTTTCCAAATTCAAACCGATGTATCTTCGCCAATAATTGTCAGAAGTTAGAATTTCTTGCAACATTATGAACCCCTTTTATATATTTTGATTCTGCATCAAAAGCTGAAAATATGTAGTCTCGAAGTCATTTCGAGATATTGACGTTTTAAGTTTATTTTCCCAAATTCAAACGGATGTATCTTCGCCAATAATTGTCAAAAGTCAGAATTTCTTTCAACATTATGAAGCCCTTTTTATATATTTTGACTCTGCATCAAAAGCTGAAAATATGTAGTCTCGAAGTCATTTCGAGAAATTGACGTTTTAAGTTTCTGTTTCCAAATTCAAACGGATGTATCTTCGCCAATAATTGTCAGAAGTTAGAATTTCTTTCAACATTATGAAGCCCTTTTTATATATTTTGATTCTGCATAGTCTCGAAGTCATTTCGAGAAATTGACGTTTTAAGTTTCTGTTTCCAAATTCAAACGGATGTATCTTCGCCAATAATTGTCAGAAGTTAGAATTTCTTGCATTATTATGAGCCCCTTTTTATATATTTTGATTTTGCATCAAAAGCTGAAAATATGTAGTCTCGAAGTCATTTCGAGATATTGGCGTTTTGAGTTTATTTTCCCAAATTCAAACGGATGCATCTTCGCCAATAACTGTCAGAAGTCAGAATTTCTTTCAACATTATGAAGCCCTTTTTATATATTTTGACTCTGCTTCTAAAGCTGAAAATATGAAGTCGCGAAGTCATTTCGAGAAATTGACGTTTTAAGTTTCTGTTTCCAAATTCTAACGGATGTATCTTCGCCAATAATTGTCAGAAGTTAGAATTTCTTGCATTATTATGAACCCCTTTTTATATATTTTGATTTTGCATCAAAAGCTGAAAATATGTAGTCTCGAAGTCATTTCGAGATATTGGCGTTTTAAGTTTCTTGTTTCCAAATTCAAACGGATGTATCTTCGCAAATAATTGTCAGAAGTTAGAATTTCTTGCATTATTATGAGCCCCTTTTTATATATTTTGATTTTGCATCAAAGCTGAAATATGTAGTCTCGAAGTCATTTCGAGATATTGGCGTTTTAAGTTTATTTTCCCAAATTCAAACGGATGTATCTTCGCCAATAATTGTCAGAAGTTAGAATTTCTTTCAACATTATGAAGCCCTTTTTATATATTTTGACTCTGCATCAAAAGCTGAAAATATGTAGTCGCGAAGTCATTTCGAGAAATTGACGTTTTAAGTTTCTGTTTCCAAATTCAAACGGATGTATCTTCGCCAATAATTGTCAGTAGTTAGAATTTCTTTCAACATTATGAAGCCCTTTTTATATATTTTGATTCTGCATCAAAAGCTGAAAATATGTAGTCTCGAAGTCATTCCGAGATATTGGCGTTTAAAGTTTATTGTCCCAAATTCAAACGGATGTATCTTCGCCAATAATTGTCAGAAGTCAGAATTTCTTTCAACATTATGAAGCCCTTTTTATATATTTTGATTCTGCATCAAAAGCTGAAAATATGTAGTCTCGAAGTCATTTCGAGAAATTGACGTTTTAAGTTTCTGTTTCCAAATTCAAACGGATGTATCTTCGCCAATAATTGTCAGAAGTTAGAATTTCTTTCAACATTATGAAGCCCTTTTTATATATTTTGACTCTGCTTCAAAAGCTGAAAATATGTAGTCTCGAAGTCATTTCGAGAAATTGACGTTTTAAGTTTCTGTTTCCAAATTCAAACGGATGTATCTTCGCCAATAATTGTCAGAAGTTAGAATTTCTTGCATTATTATGAACCCCTTTTTATATATTTTGATTTTGCATCAAAAGCTGAAAATATGTAGTCTCGAAGTCATTTCGAGATATTGGCGTTTTAAGTTTCTGTTTCCAAATTCAAATGGATGTATCTTCGCCAATAATTGCCAGAAGTTAGAATTTCTTTCAACATTATGAAGCCCTTGTTATATATTTTGACTGTGCATCAAAAGCTGAAAATATGTAGTCTCGAAGTCATTTCGAGAAATCGACGTTTTAAGTTTCTGTTTCCAAATTCAAACGGATGTATCTTCGCCAATAATTGTCAGAAGTTAGAATTTCTTTCAACATTATGAAGCCCTTTTTATATATTTTGATTCTGCATCAAAAGCTGAAAATATGTAGTCTCGAAGTCATTTCGAGAAATTGACGTTTTAAGTTTCTGTTTCCAAATTCAAACGGATGTATCTTCGCCAATAATTGTCAGAAGTTAGAATTTCTTTCAACATTATGAAGCCCTTTTTATATATTTTGATTCTGCATCAAAAGCTGAAAATATGTTGTCGCGAAGTCATTTCGAGAAATTGTCGTTTTAAGTTTCTGTTTCCAAATTCAAACGGATGTATCTTCGCCAATAATTGTCAGAAGTTAGAATTTCTTTCAACATTATGAAGCCCTTTTTATATATTTTGATTCTGCATCAAAAGCTGAAAATATGTTGCCTGGAAGTCATTTCGAGAAATTAACGTTTCAAGTTTCTGTTTCCAAATTTGATCGGATGTATCTTCGCCAATAATTGTCAGAAGTTAGAATTTGTTTCAACATTATGAAGCCCTTTTTATATATTTTTATTCTGCATCAAAAGCTGAAAATATATAGTCTCGAAGTCATTTCGAGAAATTGACGTTTTAAGTTTCTGTTTCCAAATTCAAACGGATGTATCTTCGCCAATAATTGTCAGAAGTTAGAATTTCTTGCAACATTATGAACCCCTTTTATATATTTTGATTCTGCATCAAAAGCTGAAAATATGTAGTCTCGAAGTCATTTCGAGATATTGACGTTTTAAGTTCATTTTCCCAAATTCAAACGGATGTATCTTCGCCAATAATTGTCAGTAGTTAGAATTTCTTTCAACATTATGAAGCCCTTTTTATATATTTTGATTCTGCATCAAAAGCTGAAAATATGTAGCCTTGAAGTCATTTCGAGAAATCGACGTTTTAAGTTTCTGTTTCCAAATTCAAACTGTTTCCAATAATTGTCAGAAGTTAGAATTTCTTTCAACATTATGAAGCCATTTTTATATATTTTGACTCTGCTTCAAAAGCTGAAAATATGTAGTCTCGAAGTCATTTCGAGAAATTGACGTTTTAAGTTTCTGTTTCCAAATTCAAACGGATGTATCTTCGCCAATAATTGTCAGAAGTTAGAATTTCTTTCAACATTATGAACCCCTTTTTATATATTTTGATTCTGCATCAAAAGCTGAAAATATGTAGTCTCGAAGTCATTCCGAGATATTGGCGTTTTAAGTTTATTTTCCCAAATTCAAACGGATGTATCTTCGCCAATAATTGTCAGAAGTTAGAATTTCTTTCAACATTATGAAGCCCTTTTTATATATTTTGACTCTGCTTTCAAAAGCTGAAAATATGTTGTCGCGAAAGTCATTTCGAGAAATTGACGTTTTAAGTTTCTATTTCCAAGTTCAAACGGATGTATCTTCGCCAATAATTGGCAGAAGTCAGAATTTCTTTCAACATTATGAAGCCCTTTTTATATATTTTGACTCTGCATCAAAAGCTGAAAATATGTAGTCTCGAAGTCATTTCGAGAAATTGACGTTTTAAGTTTCGGTTTCCAAATTCAAACGGATGTATCTTCGCCAATAATTGTCAGAAGTTAGAATTTCTTTCAACATTATGAAGCCCTTTTTATATATTTTGATTCTGCATCAAAAGCTGAAAATATGTAGCCTTGAAGTCATTTCGAGAAATCGACGTTTTAAGTTTCTGTTTCCAAATTCAAACGGATGTATCTTCGCCAATAATTGCCAGCAGTTAGAATTTCTTTCAACATTATGAAGCCCTTTTTAGATATTTTGATTCTGCATCAAAAGCTGAAAATATGTAGTCTCGAAGTCATTTCGAGAAATTGACGTTTTAAGTTTCTGTTTCCAAATTCAAACGGATGCATCTTCGCCAATAATTGTCAGAAGTCAGAATTTCTTTCAACATTATGAAGCCCTTTTTATATATTTTGACTCTGCATCAAAAGCTGAAAATATGTAGTCTCGAAGTCATTTCGAGAAATTGACGTTTTAAGTTTCTGTTTCCAAATTCAAACGGATGTATCTTCGCCAATAATTGTCAGAAGTTAGAATTTCCTGCATTATTATGAACCCCTTTTTATATATTTTGATTTTGCATCAAAAGCTGAAAATATGTAGTCTCGAAGTCATTTCGAGATATTGGCGTGTTAAGTTTATTTTCCCAAATTCAAACGGATGTATCTTCGCCAATAATTGTCAGAAGTTAGAATTTCTTGCATTATTATGAGCCCCTTTTTATATATTTTGATTTTGCATCAAAAGCTGAAAATATGTAGTCTCGAAGTCATTTCGAGATATTGGCGTTTTAAGTTTATTTTCCCAAATTCAAACGGATGCATCTTCGCCAATAATTGTCAGAAGTCAGAATTTCTTTCAACATTATGAAGCCCTTTTTATATATATTCACTCTGCATCAAAAGCTGAAAATATGTAGTCGCGAAGTCATTTCGAGAAATTGACGTTTTAAGTTTCTGTTTCCAAATTCAAACGGATGTATCTTCGCCAATAATTGTCAGAAGTTAGAATTTCTTTCAACATTATGAAGCCCTTTTTATATATTTTGACTCTGCATCAAAAGCAGAAAATATGTAGTCGCGAAGTCATTTCGAGAAATTGACGTTTTAAGTTTCGGTTTCCAAATTCAAACGGATGTATCTTCGCCAATAATTGTCAGAAGTTAGAATTTCTTTCAACATTATGAAGCCCTTTTTATATATTTTTATTCTGCATCAAAAGCTGAAAATATGTAGTCTCGAAGTCATTTCGAGAAATTGACGTTTTAAGTTTCTGTTTCCAAATTCAAACTGTTTCCAATAATTGTCAGAAGTTAGAATTTCTTTCAACATTATGAAGCCCTTTTTATATATTTTGATTCTGCATCAAAAGCTGAAAATATGTAGTCTCGAAGTCATTTCGCGAAATTGACGTTTTAAGTTTCTGTTTCCAAATTCAAATGGATGTATCTTCGCCAATAATTGCCAGAAGTTAGAATTTCTTTCAACATTATGAAGCCCTTATTATATATTTTGACTGTGCATCAAAAGCTGAAAATATGTAGTCTCGAAGTCATTTCGAGAAATCGACGTTTTAAGTTTCTGTTTCCAAATTCAAACGGATGTATCTTCGCCAATAATTGTCAGAAGTTAGAATTTCTTTCAACATTATGAAGCCCTTTTTATATATTTTGATTCTGCATCAAAAGCTGAAAATATGTAGTCTCGAAGTCATTTCGAGAAATTGACGTTTTAAGTTTCTGTTTCCAAATTCAAACGGATGTATCTTCGCCAATAATTGTCAGAAGTTAGAATTTCTTTCAACATTATGAAGCCCTTTTTATATATTTTGACTCTGCTTCAAAAGCTGAAAATATGTTGTCGCGAAGTCATTTCGAGAAATTGACGTTTTAAGTTTCTGTTTCCAAATTCAAACGGATGTATCTTCGCCAATAATAGTCAGAAGTTAGAATTTCTTGCAACATTATGAACCCCTTTTATATATTTTGATTCTGCATCAAAAGCTGAAAATATGTAGTCTCGAAGTCATTTCGAGATATTGACGTTTTAAGTTTCTGTTTCCAAATTCAAACGGATGTATCTTCGCCAATAATTGTCAAAAGTCAGAATTTCATTCAACATTATGAAGCCCTTTTTATATATTTTGACTCTGCATCAAAAGCTGAAAATATGTAGTCTCGAAGTCATTTCGAGAAATTGACGTTTTAAGTTTCTGTTTCCAAATTCAAACGGATGTATCTTCGCCAATAATTGTCAGAAGTTAGAATTTCTTTCAACATTATGAACCCCTTTTTATATATTTTGATTCTGCATAGTCTCGAAGTCATTTCGAGAAATTGACGTTTTAAGTTTCTGTTTCCAAATTCAAACGGATGTATCTTCGCCAATAATTGTCAGAAGTTAGAATTTCTTTCAACATTATGAAGCCCTTTTTATATATTTTGACTCTGCATCAAAAGCTGAAAATATGTAGTCGCGAAGTCATTTCGAGAAATTGACGTTTTAAGTTTCGGTTTCCAAATTAAAACGGATGTATCTTCGCCAATAATTGTCAGAAGTTAGAATTTCTTGCATTATTATGAACCCCTTTTTATATATTTTGATTTTGCATCAAAAGCTGAAAATATGTAGTCTCGAAGTCATTTCGAGATATTGGCGTTTTAAGTTTATTTTCCCAAATTCAAACGGATGTATCTTCGCCAATAATTGTCAGAAGTTAGAATTTCTTGCATTATTATGAGCCCCTTTTTATATATTTTGATTTTGCATCAAAAGCTGAAAATATGTAGTCTCGAAGTCATTTCGAGATATTGGCGTTTTAAGTTTATTTTCCCAAATTCAAACGGATGTATCTTCGCCAATAATTGTCAGAAGTTAGAATTTCTTTCAACATTATGAAGCCCTTTTTATATATTTTGACTCTGCATCAAAAGCTGAAAATATGAAGTCGCGAAGTCATTTCGAGAAATTGACGTTTTAAGTTTCTGTTTCCAAATTCAAACGGATGTATCTTCGCCAATAATTGTCAGAAGTTAGAATTTCTTTCAACATTATGAAGCCCTTTTTATATATTTTGACTCTGCATCAAAAGCTGAAAATATTTAGTCTCGAAGTCATTTCGAGAAATTGACGTTTTAAGTTTCGGTTTCCAAATTCAAACGGATGTATCTTCGTCAATAATTGTCAGAAGTTAGAATTTCTTTCAACAATATGAAGCCCTTTTTATATATTTTGATTCTGCATCAAAAGCTGAAAATATGTAGTCTCGAAGTCATTTCGAGAAATTGACGTTTTAAGTTTCTGTTTCCAAATTCAAACGGATGTATCTTCGCCAATAATTGTCAGAAGTTAGAATTTTTTTCAACATTATGAAGCCCTTTTTATATATTTTGATTCTGCATCAAAAGCTGAAAATATGTAGTCTCGAAGTCATTTCGCGAAATTGACGTTTTAAGTTTCTGTTTCCAAATTCAAACGGATGTATCTTCGCCAATAATTGTCAGAAGTTAGAATTTCTTTCAACATTATGAAGCCCTTTTTATATATTTTTGACCCTGCATCAAAAGCTGAAAATATGTAGTCGCGAAGTCATTTCGAGAAATTGACGGTTTAAGTTTCTTTTCCCAAATTCAAACGGATGTATCTTCGCCAATAATTGTCAGAAGTTAGAATTTCTTTCAACATTATGAAGCCCTTTTTATATATTTTGACTCTGCATCAAAAGCTGAAAATATGTAGTCTCGAAGTCATTTCGAGAAATTGGCGTTTTAAGTTTCTGTTTCCAAATTCAAACGGATGTATCTTCGCCAATAATTGTCAGAAGTTAGAATTTCTTTCAACATTATGAAGCCCTTTTTATATATTTTGATTCTGCATCAAAAGCTGAAAATATGTAGTCTTGAAGTCATTTCAAGAAGTTAGAATTTCTTTCAACATTATGAAGCCCTTTTTATATATTTTGACTCTGCATCAAAAGCTGAAAATATGTAGTCTCGAAGTCATTTCGAGAAATTGGCGTTTTAAGTTTCTGTTTCCAAATTCAAACGGATGTATCTTCGCCAATAATTGTCAGAAGTTAGAATTTCTTTCAACATTATGAAGCCCATTTTATATATTTTGACTCTGCATCAAAAGCTGAAAATATGTAGTCTCGAAGTCATTTCGAGAAATTGACGTTTTAAGTTTCTGTTTCCAAATTCAAATGGATGTATCTTCGCCAATAATTGTCAGAAGTTAGAATTTCTTTCAACATTATGAATCCCTTTTTATATATTTTGATTCTGCATCAAAAGCTGAAAATATGTAGTCTCGAAGTCATTTCGAGAAATTGACGTTTTAAGTTTCTGTTTCCAAATTCAAACGGATGTATCTTCGCCAATAATTGTCAGAAGTTAGAATTTCTTTCAACATTATGAAGCCCTTTTTATATATTTTGACTATGCATCAAAAGCTGAAAATATGTAGTCTCGAAGTCATTTCGAGAAATTGACGTTTTAAGTTTCTGTTTCCAAATTCAAACGGATGTATCTTCGCCAATAATTGTCAGAAGTTAGAATTTCTTTCAACATTATGAAGCCCTTTTTATATATTTTGATTCTGCATCAAAAGCTGAAAATATGTAGTCTTGAAGTCATTTCAAGAAGTTAGAATTTCTTTCAACATTATGAAGCCCTTTTTATATATTTTGACTCTGCATCAAAAGCTGAAAATATGTTGTCGCGAAGTCATTTCGAGAAATTGACGTTTTAAGTTTCGGTTTCCAAATTCAAACGTATGTATCTTCGCAAATAATTGTCAGAAGTCAGAATTTCTTTCAACATTATGAAGCCCTTTTTATATATTTTGATTCTGCATCAAAAGCTGAAAATATGTAGTCTCGAAGTCATTTCGAGAAATTGACGTTTTAAGTTTCTGTTTCCAAATTCAAACGGATGTATCTTCGCCAATAATTGTCAGAAGTTAGAATTTCTTTCAACATTATGAAGCCCTTTTTATATATTTTGACCCTGCATCAAAAGCTGAAAATATGTAGTCGCGAGGTCATTTCGAGAAATTGACGGTTTAAGTTTCTTTTCCCAAATTCAAACGGATGTATCTTCGCCAATAATTGTCAGAAGTTAGAGTTTCTTTCAACATTATGAAGCCCTTTTTATATATTTTGATTCTGCATCAAAAGCTGAAAATATGTAGTCTCGAAGTCATTTCGAGAAATTGACGTTTTAAGTTTCTGTTTCCAAATTCAAACGGATGTATCTTCGCCAATAATTGTCAGAAGTTAGAATTTCTTTCAACATTATGAAGCCCTTTTTATATATTTTGACCCTGCATCAAAAGCTGAAAATATGTAGTCTCGAAGTCATTTCGAGATATTGGCGTTTTAAGTTTATTTTCCCAAATTCAAACGGATGTATCTTCGCCAATAATTGTCAGAAGTTAGAATTTCTTGCATTATTATGAGCCCCTTTTTATATATTTTGATTTTGCATCAAAAGCTGAAAATATGTAGTCTCGAAGTCATTTCGCGAAATTGACGTTTTAAGTTTCTGTTTCCAAATTCAAACGGATGTATCTTCGCCAATAACTGTCAGAAGTCAGAATTTCTTTCAACATTATGAAGCCCTTTTTATATATTTTGACTCTGCATCAAAAGCTGAAAATATGTAGTCGCGAAGTCATTTCGAGAAATTGACGTTTTAAGTTTCTGTTTCCAAATTCAAACGGATGTATCTTCGCCAATAATTGTCAGAAGTTAGAATTTCTTTCAACATTATGAAGCCCTTTTTATATATTTTGACTCTGCATCAAAAGCTGAAAATATGTAGTCGCGAAGTCATTTCGAGAAATTGACGTTTTAAGTTTCGGTTTCCAAATTCAAACGGATGTATCTTCGTCAATAATTGTCAGAAGTTAGAATTTCTTTCAACATTATGAAGCCCTTTTTATATATTTTGATTCTGCATCAAAAGCTGAAAATATGTAGTCTCGAAGTCATTTCGAGAAATTGACGTTTTAAGTTTCTGTTACCAAATTCAAATGGATGTATCTTCGCCAATAATTGTCAGAAGTCAGAATTTCTTTTCACATTATGAAGCCCTTTTTATATATTTTGATTTCTGCATCAAAAGCTGAAAATATGTAGTCCCGAAGTCATTCGACAAAATTGACGTCTTAAGTTTCTGTTTTCCAAATTCAAACGGATGTATCTTCCGCCAATAAATTGTCAGAAGTTAGAATTTCTTTCAACATTATGAAGCCCTTTTTATATATTTCGACCCTGCATCAAAAGCTGAAAATATGTAGTCGCGAAGTCATTTCGAGAAATTGACGGTTTAAGCTTATTTTCCCAAATTCAAACGGATGTATCTTCGCCAATAATTGTCAGAAGTTAGAATTTCTTTCAACATTATGAAGCCCTTTTTATATATTTTGACTCTGCATCAAAAGCTGAAAATATGTAGTCGCGAAGTCATTTCGAGAAATTGACGTTTTAAGTTTCGGTTTCCAAATTCAAACGGATGTATCTTCGTCAATAATTGTCAGAAGTTAGAATTTCTTTCAACATTATGAAGCCCTTTTTATATATTTTGATTCTGCATCAAAAGCTGAAAATATGTAGTCGCGAAGTCATTTCGAGAAATTGACGTTTTAAGTTTCGGTTTCCAAATTCAAACGGATGTATCTTCGCCAATAATTGTCAGAAGTTAGAGTTTCTTTCAACATTATGAAGCCCTTTTTATATATTTTGATTCTGCATCAAAAGCTGAAAATATGTAGTCTTGAAGACACTACGAGAAATTGACGTTTTAAGTTTCTGTTTCCAAATTCAAACGGATGTATCTTCGCCAATAATTGTCAGAAGTTAGAATTTCTTTCAACATTATGAAGCCCTTTTTTATATATTTTGATTCTGCATCAAAAGCTGAAAATATGTAGTCTCGAAGTCATTTCGAGAAATTGACGTTTTAAGTTTCTGTTTCCAAATTCAAACGGATGTATCTTCGCCAATAATTGTCAGAAGTTAGAATTTCTTTCAACATTATGAAGCCCTTTTTATATATTTTGACCCTGCATCAAAAGCTGAAAATATGTAGTCTCGAAGTCATTTCGAGAAATTGACGTTTTAAGTTTCTGTTTCCAAATTCAAACGGATGTATCTTCGCCAATAATTGTCAGAAGTTAGAATTTCTTTCAACATTATGAAGCCCTTTTTATATATTTTGACTATGCATCAAAAGCTGAAAATATGTAGTCTCGAAGTCATTTCGAGAAATTGACGTTTTAAGTTTCTGTTTCCAAATTCAAACGGATGTATCTTCGCCAATAATTGTCAGAAGTTAGAATTTCTTTCAACATTATGAAGCCCATTTTATATATTTTGATTCTGCATCAAAAGCTGAAAATATGTAGTCTCGAAGTCATTTCGAGAAATTGACGTTTTAAGTTTCTGTTTCCAAATTCAAACGGATGTATCTTCGCCAATAATTGTCAGAAGTTAGAATTTCTTTCAACATTATGAAGCCCTTTTTATATATTTTGACTATGCATCAAAAGCTGAAAATATGTAGTCTCGAAGTCATTTCGAGAAATTGACGTTTTAAGTTTCTGTTTCCAAATTCAAACGGATGTATCTTCGCCAATAATTGTCAGAAGTTAGAATTTCTTTCAACATTATGAAGCCCTTTTTATATATTTTGATTCTGCATCAAAAGCTGAAAATATGTAGTCTTGAAGTCATTTCAAGAAGTTAGAATTTCTTTCAACATTATGAAGCCCTTTTTATATATTTTGATCCTGCATCAAAAGCTGAAAATATGTAGTCTCGAAGTCATTTCGAGAAATTGACGTTTTAAGTTTCTGTTTCCAAATTCAAACGGATGTATCTTCGCCAATAATTGTCAGAAGTTAGAATTTCTTTCAACATTATGAAGCCCTTTTTATATATTTTGATTCTGCATCAAAAGCTGAAAATATGTAGTCTCGAAGTCATTTCGAGAAATTGACGTTTTAAGTTTCTGTTTCCAAATTCAAACGGATGTATCTTCGCCAATAATTGTCAGAAGTTAGAATTTCTTTCAACATTATGAAGCCCATTTTATATATTTTGATTCTGCATCAAAAGCTGAAAATATGTAGTCTCGAAGTCATTTCGAGAAATTGACGTTTTAAGTTTCTGTTTCCAAATTCAAACGGATGTATCTTCGCCAATAATTGTCAGAAGTTAGAATTTCTTTCAACATTATGAAGCCCTTTTTATATATTTTGATCCTGCATCAAAAGCTGAAAATATGTAGTCTCGAAGTCATTTCGAGAAATTGACGTTTTAAGTTTCTGTTTCCAAATTCAAACGGATGTATCTTCGCCAATAATTGTCAGAAGTTAGAATTTCTTTCAACATTATGAAGCCCTTTTTATATATTTTGATTCTGCATCAAAAGCTGAAAATATGTAGTCTCGAAGTCATTTCGAGAAATTGACGTTTTAAGTTTCTGTTTCCAAATTCAAACGGATGTATCTTCGCCAATAATTGTCAGAAGTTAGAATTTCTTTCAACATTATGAAGCCCATTTTATATATTTTGATTCTGCATCAAAAGCTGAAAATATGTAGTCTCGAAGTCATTTCGAGAAATTGACGTTTTAAGTTTCTGTTTCCAAATTCAAACGGATGTATCTTCGCCAATAATTGTCAGAAGTTAGAATTTCTTTCAACATTATGAAGCCCTTTTTTACATATTTTGATTCTGCATCAAAAGCTGAAAATATGTAGTCTCGAAGTCATTTCGAGAAATTGACGTTTTAAGTTTCTGTTTCCAAATTCAAACGGATGTATCTTCGCCAATAATTGTCAGAAGTTAGAATTTCTTTCAACATTATGAAGCCCTTTTTATATATTTTGACCCTGCATCAAAAGCTGAAAATATGTAGTCTCGAAGTCATTTCGAGAAATTGACGTTTTAAGTTTCTGTTTCCAAATTCAAACGGATGTATCTTCGCCAATAATTGTCAGAAGTTAGAATTTCTTTCAACATTATGAAGCCCTTTTTATATATTTTGATTCTGCATCAAAAGCTGAGAATATGTAGTCTCGAAGTCATTTCGAGAAATTGACGTTTTAAGTTTCTGTTTCCAAATTCAAACGGATGTATCTTCGCCAATAATTGTCAGAAGTTAGAATTTCTTTCAACATTATGAAGCCCTTTTTATATATTTTGACCCTGCATCAAAAGCTGAAAATATGTAGTCTCGAAGTCATTTCGAGAAATTGACGTTTTAAGTTTCTGTTTCCAAATTCAAACGGATGTATCTTCGCCAATAATTGTCAGAAGTTAGAATTTCTTTCAACATTATGAAGCCCTTTTTATATATTTTGATTCTGCATCAAAAG
>NW_025062706.1:0-27463 GCF_018153295.1 Drosophila grimshawi | reverse complement strand
TATCTTTCTTAGATGAGTCGGAAGTCAAATTATTTTAATGCAGTTTTGTTCCAAAGATTGAGTGAATTCTAAAAACACCTTTATAATTGAAATGGGGCAATTTGAGACAAAGATATGGCCATTTATTTCAAGGTAGACCCTATTTAATGCTTGCCTTATATTTTCTATTAATCGAAGAATATCTTTTAATATCTTTCTTAGATGAGTCGGAAGTCAAAATATTTTAATGCAGTTTTGTTCCAAAGAATTCTAAAAACACCTTAATAATTGAAATGGGGCAATTTTTTTACGAAGAAATGGCCATTTATTTCAAGGTAGACCCTATTTAATGCTTTCCATATATTTTCTATTTATCGAAGAATATCCCTTAATATCTTTCTTAGATGAGTCGGAAGTCAAATTATTTGAATGCAGTTTTGTTTCAAAAGATTGAGTGAATTCTAAAAACAGCTTTATAATTGAAATGGGGCAATTTTTGACGAAGATATGGCCATTTATTTCAAGGTAGACCCTATTTAATGCTTTCCATATATTTTCTGTTAATCAAAAATATCCCTTAATATCTTTCTTAGATGAGTCGGAAGTCAAATTATTTTAATGCAGTTTTGTTCCAAAGATCAAGTGAATTCTAAAAATACTTTTATACTTGAAATTGGGCAATTTTTGACGAAGATATGGCCATTTATTTCAAGGTAGAGCCTATTTAATGATTTCCATATATTTTCTATTTATCGAAGAATATCCCTTAATATCTTTCTTAGATGAGTCGGAAGTCAAATTATTTTAATGCAGTTTTGTTTCAAAGATCAAGTGAATTCTAAAAACATCTTTATAATTGAAATGGGGCAATTTTTGACGAAGATATGGCCATTTATTTCAAGGTAGACCCTATTTAATGCTTTCCATATATTTTCTATTTATCGAAGAATATCCCTTAATATCTTTCTTAGATGAGTCGGAAGTCAAATTATTTTAATGCAGTTTTGTTCCAAAGGTCGAGCGAATTCTAAAAACATCTTTATAATTGAAAGGGGGCAATTTTTGACGAAGATATGGCCATTTATTTCAAAGTAGACCCTATTTAATGCTTTCCATATATTTTCTATTTATCGAAGAGTATCCCTTAATATCTTTCTTAGATGAGTCGGAAGTCAAATTATTTTAATGAAGTTTTGTTCCAAAGGTTGAGCGAATTCTAAAAACATCTTTATAGTTGAAAGGGGGCAATTTTTGACGAAGATATGGCCATTTATTTCAAGGTAGACCCTATTTAATGCTTTCCATATATTTTCTATTTATCGAAGAATATCCCTTAATATCTTTCTTAGATGAGTCGGAAGTCAAAAATATTTTAATGCAGTTTTGTTTCAAAGATTGAGTGAATTCTAAGAACACCTTTATAATTGAAATGGGGCAATTTTGGACGAAGATATGGCCATTTATTTCAAGGTAGACCCTATTTAATGCTTTCCATATATTTTCTATTTATCGAAGAATATCCCTTAATATCTTTCTTAGATGAGTCGGAAGTCAAATTATTTTAATGAAGTTTTGTTCCAAAGATTGAGCGAATTCTAAAAACATCTTTATAGTTGAAAGGGAGCAATTTTTGACGAAGATATGGCCATTTATTTCAAGGTTGACCCTATTTAATGTTTGCCTTATATTTTCTATTAATCGAAGAATATCTTTTAATATCTTTCTTAGATGAGTCGGAAGTCAAATCATTTTAATGCAGTTTTGTTCCAAAGAATGGTCTAAAAACACCTTTATAATTGAAATGGGGCAATTTTTTACGAAGATATGGCCATTTATTTCAAGGTAGAGCCTATTTAATGTTTTCCATATATTTTCTATTTATCGAAGAATATCCCTTAATATCTTTCTTAGATGAGTCGGAAGTCAAATTATTTTAATGCAGTTTTGTTTCGAAGATTGAGTGAATTCTAAAAACACATTTATAATTGAAATGGGGCAATTTTTGACGAAGATATGGCCATTTATTTCAAAGTAGACCCTATTTAATGCTTTCCATATATTTTCTATTTATCGAAGAGTATCCCTTAATATCTTTCTTAGATGAGTCGGAAGTCAAATTATTTTAATGAAGTTTTGTTCCAAAGGTTGAGCGAATTCTAAAAACATCTTTATAGTTGAAAGGGAGCAATTTTTGACGAAGATATGGCCATTTATTTCAAGGTTGACCCTATTTAATGCTTGCCTTATATTTTCTATTAATCGAAGAATATCTTTTAATATCTTTCTTAGATGAGTCGGAAGTCAAATCATTTTAATGCAGTTTTGTTCCAAAGAATTCTAAAAACACCTTTACAATTGAAATGGGGCAATTTTTTACGAAGATATGGCCATTTATTTCAAGGTAGAGCCTATTTAATGCTTTCCATATATTTTCTATTTATCGAAGAATATCCCTTAATATCTTTCTTAGATGAGTCGGAAGTCAAATTATTTTAATGCATTTTTGTTTCGAAGATTGAGTGAATTCTAAAAACACATTTATAATTGAAATGGGGCAATTTTTGACGAAGATATGGCCATTTATTTCAAGGTAGACCCTATTTAATGCTTTCCATGTATTTTCTATTTATCGAAGAATATCCCTTAATATCTTTCTTAGATGAGTCGGAAGTCAAATTATTTTAATGCAGTTTTGTTTCAAAGATTGAGTGAATTCTAAAAACAGCTTTATAATTGAAATGGGGCAATTTTTGACGAAGATATGGCCATTTATTTCAAGGTAGACCCTATTTAATGCTTTCCATATATTTTCTGTTAATCAAAAATATCCCTTAATATCTTTCTTAGATGAGTCGGAAGTCAAATTATTTTAAAGAAGTTTTGTTCCAAAGATCAAGTGAATTCTAAAAATACTTTTATACTTGAAATTGGGCAATTTTTGACGAAGATATGGCCATTTATTTCAAGGTAGAGCCTATTTAATGATTTCCATATATTTTCTATTTATCGAAGAATATCCCTTAATATCTTTCTTAGATGAGTCGGAAGTCAAATTATTTTAATGCAGTTTTGTTTCAAAGATCAAGTGAATTCTAAAAACATCTTTATAATTGAAATGGGGCAATTTTTGACGAAGATATGGCCATTTATTTCAAGGTAGACCCTATTTAATGCTTTCCATATATTTTCTATTTATCGAAGAATATCCCTTAATATCTTTCTTAGATGAGTCGGAAGTCAAATTATTTTAATGCAGTTTTGTTCCAAAGGTCGAGCGAATTCTAAAAACATCTTTATAATTGAAAGGGGCAATTTTTGACGAAGATATGGCCATTTATTTCAAAGTAGACCCTATTTAATGCTTTCCATATATTTTCTATTTATCGAAGAGTATCCCTTAATATCTTTCTTAGATGAGTCGGAAGTCAAATTATTTTAATGAAGTTTTGTTCCAAAGGTTGAGCGAATTCTAAAAACATCTTTATAGTTGAAAGGGGGCAATTTTTGACGAAGATATGGCCATTTATTTCAAGGTAGACCCTATTTAATGCTTTCCATATATTTTCTATTTATCGAAGAATATCCCTTAATATCTTTCTTAGATGAGTCGGAAGTCAAAATATTTTAATGCAGTTTTGTTTCAAAGATTGAGTGAATTCTAAGAACACCTTTATAATTGAAATGGGGCAATTTTGGACGAAGATATGGCCATTTATTTCAAGGTAGACCCTATTTAATGCTTTCCATATATTTTCTATTTATCGAAGAATATCCCTTAATATCTTTCTTAGATGAGTCGGAAGTCAAATTATTTTAATGAAGTTTTGTTCCAAAGATTGAGCGAATTCTAAAAACATCTTTATAGTTGAAAGGGAGCAATTTTTGACGAAGATATGGCCATTTATTTCAAGGTTGACCCTATTTAATGTTTGCCTTATATTTTCTATTAATCGAAGAATATCTTTTAATATCTTTCTTAGATGAGTCGGAAGTCAAATTATTTTAATGCAGTTTTGTTCCAAAGAAATTCTAAAAACACCTTTATAATTGAAATGGGGCAATTTTTTACGAAGATATGGCCATTTATTTCAAGGTAGACCCTATTTAATGTTTTCCATATATTTTCTATTTATCGAAGAATATCCCTTAATATCTTTCTTAGATGAGTCGGAAGTCAAATTATTTTAATGCAGTTTTGTTTCGAAGATTGAGTGAATTCTAAAAACACATTTATAATTGAAATGGGGCAATTTTTGACGAAGATATGGCCATTTATTTCAAAGTAGACCCTATTTAATGCTTTCCATATATTTTCTATTTATCGAAGAGTATCCCTTAATATCTTTCTTAGATGAGTCGGAAGTCAAATTATTTTAATGAAGTTTTGTTCCAAAGGTTGAGCGAATTCTAAAAACATCTTTATAGTTGAAAGGGGGCAATTTTTGACGGAGATATGGCCATTTATTTCAAGGTTGACCCTATTTAATGTTTGCCTTATATTTTCTATTAATCGAAGAATATCTTTTAATATCTTTCTTAGATGAGTCGGAAGTCAAATCATTTTAATGCAGTTTTGTTCCAAAGAATTCTAAAAACACCTTTATAATTGAAATGGGGCAATTTTTTACGAAGATATGGCCATTTATTTCAAGGTAGAGCCTATTTAATGCTTTCCATATATTTTCTATTTATCGAAGAATATCCCTTAATATCTTTCTTAGATGAGTCGGAAGTCAAATTATTTTAATGCAGTTTTGTTTCGAAGATTGAGTGAATTCTAAAAACACATTTATAATTGAAATGGGGCAATTTTTGACGAAGATATGGCCATTTATTTCAAGGTAGACCCTATTTAATGCTTTCCATGTATTTTCTATTTATCGAAGAATATCCCTTAATATTTTTCTTAGATGAGTCGGAAGTCAAATTATTTTAATGCAGTTTTGTTTCAAGGATAAAGTGAATTCTAACAACATCTTGATAATTGAAATGGGGCAATTTTTGACGACGATATGGCCATTTATTTCAAGGTATCCCTTAATATCTTTCTTAGATGAGTCGGAAGTCAAATTATTTTAATGCAGTTTTGTTCCAAAGGTTGAGCGAATTCTAAAAACATCTTTATAGTTGAAAGGGGGCAATTTTTGACGAAGATATGGCCATTTATTTCAAGGTAGACCCTATTTAATGCTTTCCATATATTTTCTATTTATCGAAGAATATCCCTTAATATCTTTCTTAGATGAGTCGGAAGTTAAAATATTTTAATGCAGTTTTGTTTCAAAGATTGAGTGAATTCTAAGAACACCTTTATAATTGAAATGGGGCAATTTTGGACGAAGATATGGCCATTTATTTCAAGGTAGACCCTATTTAATGCTTTCCATATATTTTCTATTTATCGAAGAATATCCCTTAATATCTTTCTTAGATGAGTCGGAAGTCAAATTATTTTACAGAAGTTTTGTTCCAAAGGTCGAGCGAATTCTAAAAACATCTTCATAATTGAAATGGGGCAATTTTTGACGAAGATATGGCCATTTATTTCAAGGTAGACCCTATTTAATGCTTTCCATATATTTTCTATTTATCAAAGAATATCCCTTAATATCTTTCTTAGATGAGTCGGAAGTAAAATTAATTTAATGCAGTTTTGTTCCAAAGGTCGAGCGACTTCTAAAAACATCTTTATAATTGAAAGGGGGCAATTTTCGACGAAGATATAGCCATTTATTTTAAGGTAGACCCTATTTAATGCTTTCCATATATTTTCTATTTATCGAAGATTATCCCTAAATATCATTCCTAGATGAGTCGAAAGTCAAATTATTTTAATGCAGTTTTGTTCCAAAGATCAAGTGAATTCTAAAAACACCTTTATAATTGAAATGGGGCAATTTTTGACGAAGATATGGCCATTTATTTCAAGGTAGACCCTATTTAATTCTTTCCATATATTTTCTATTTATCGAAGAATATCCCTTAATATCTTTCTTAGATGAGTCGGAAGTCAAATTATTTTAAAGCAGTTTTGTTCCAAAGATTGAGCGAATTCTAAAAACATCTTTATAGTTGAAAGGGAGCAATTTTTGACGAAGATATGGCCATTTATTTCAAGGTTGACCCTATTTAATGTTTGCCTTATATTTTCTATTAATCGAAGAATATCTTTTAATATCTCTCTTAGATGAGTCGGAAGTCAAATCATTTTAATGCAGTTTTGTTCCAAAGAATTCTAAAAACACCTTTATAATTGAAATGGGGCAATTTTTGACGAAGATATGGCCATTTATTTCAAGGTAGACCCTATTTAATGCTTTCCATATATTTTCTATTTATCGAAGAATATCCCTTAATATCTTTCTTAGATGAGTCGGAAGTCAAAATATTTTAATGCAGTTTTGTTTCAAAGATTGAGTGAATTCTAAGAACACCTTTATAATTGAAATGGGGCAATTTTTGACGAAGATATGGCCATTTATTTCAAGGTAGACCCTATTTAATGCTTTCCATATATTTTCTATTTATCGAAGAATATCTTTTAATATCTTTCTTAGATGAGTCGGAAGTCAAATTATTTTAATGCAGTTTTGTTCCAAAGAATTCTAAAAACACCTTTATAATTGAAATGGGGCAATTTTTTACGAAGATATGGCCATTTATTTCAAGGTAGACCCTATTTAATGCTTTCCATATATTTTCTATTTATCGAGGAATATCCCTTAATATCTTTCTTAGATGAGTCGGAAGTCAAATTATTTTAATGCAGTTTTGTTTCGAAGATTGAGTGAATTCTAAAAACACCTTTATAATTGAAATGGGGCAATTTTTGACGAAGATATGGCCATTTATTTCAAGGTAGACCCTATTTAATGCTTTCCATATATTTTCTATTTATCGAAGAATATCCCTTAATATCTTTCTTAGATGAGTCGGAAGTCAAATTATTTTAATGCAGTTTTGTTCCAAAGGTCGAGCGAATTCTAAAAACATCTTTATAATTGAAAGGGGGCAATTTTTGACGAAGATATGGCCATTTATTTCAAAGTAGACCCTATTTAATGCTTTCCATATATTTTCTATTTATCGAAGAGTATCCCTTAATATCTTTCTTAGATGAGTCGGAAGTCAAATTATTTTAATGAAGTTTTGTTCCAAAGGTTGAGCGAATTCTAAAAACATCTTTATAGTTGAAAGGGAGCAATTTTTGACGAAGATATGGCCATTTATTTCAAGGTTGACCCTATTTAATGTTTGCCTTATATTTTCTATTAATCGAAGAATATCTTTTAATATATTTCTTAGATGAGTCGGAAGTCAAATCATTTTAATGCAGTTTTGTTCCAAAGAATTCTAAAAACACCTTTATAATTGAAATGGGGCAATTTTTTTTACGAAGATATGGCCATTTATTTCAAGGTAGACCCTATTTAATGCTTTCCATGTATTTTCTATTTATCGAAGAATATCCCTTAATATCTTTCTTAGATGAGTCGGAAGTCAAATTATTTTAATGCAGTTTTGTTTCGAAGATTGAGTGAATTCTAAAAACACATTTATAATTGAAATGGGGCAATTTTTGACGAAGATATGGCCATTTATTTCAAGGTAGACCCTATTTAATGCTTTCCATGTATTTTCTATTTATCGAAGAATATCCCTTAATATCTTTCTTAGATGAGTCGGAAGTCAAATTATTTTAATGCAGTTTTGTTTCAAGGATCAAGTGAATTCTAACAACATCTTGATAATTGAAATGGGGCAATTTTTGACGAAGATATGGCCATTTATTTCAAGGTATCCCTTAATATCTTTCTTAAATGAGTCGGAAGTCAAATTATTTTAATGCAGTTTTGTTCCAAAGGTTGAGCGAATTCTAAAAACATCTTTATAGTTGAAAGGGGGCAATTTTTGACGAAGATATGGCCATTTATTTCAAGGTAGACCCTATTTAATGCTTTCCATATATTTTCTATTTATCGAAGAATATCCCTTAATATCTTTCTTAGATGAGTCGGAAGTCAAAATATTTTAATGCAGTTTTGTTTCAAAGATTGAGTGAATTCTAAGAACACCTTTATAATTGAAATGGGGCAATTTTGGACGAAGATATGGCCATTTATTTCAAGGTAGACCCTATTTAATGCTTTCCATATATTTTCTATTTATCGAAGAATATCCCTTAATATCTTTCTTAGATGAGTCGGAAGTCAAATTATTTTACAGAAGTTTTGTTCCAAAGGTCGAGCGAATTCTAAAAACATCTTCATAATTGAAATGGGGCAATTTTTGACGAAGATATGGCCATTTATTTCAAGGTAGACCCTATTTAATGCTTTCCATATATTTTCTATTTATCAAAGAATATCCCTTAATATCTTTCTTAGATGAGTCGGAAGTAAAATTAATTTAATGCAGTTTTGTTCCAAAGGTCGAGCGAATTCTAAAAACATCTTTATAATTGAAAGGGGGCAATTTTCGACGAAGATATAGCCATTTATTTCAAGGTAGACCCTATTTAATGCTTTCCATATATTTTCTATTTATCGAAGATTATCCCTAAATATCATTCCTAGATGAGTCGAAAGTCAAATTATTTTAATGCAGTTTTGTTCCAAAGATCAAGTGAATTCTAAAAACACCTTTATAATTGAAATGGGGCAATTTTTGACGAAGATATGGCCATTTATTTCAAGGTAGACCCTATTTAATTCTTTCCATATATTTTCTATTTATCGAAGAATATCCCTTAATATCTTTCTTAGATGAGTCGGAAGTCAAATTATTTTAATGCAGTTTTGTTCCAAAGATCGAGTGAATTCTAAAAACACCTTTATAAATGAAATGGGGCAATTTTTGACGAAGATATGGCCATTTATTTCAAGGTAGACCCTATTTAATGCTTTCCATATATTTTCTGTTAATCAAGAATATCCCTTAATATCTTTCTTAGATGAGTCGGAAGTCAAATTATTTTAATGCTGTTTTGTTCCAAAGATTGAGTTAATTCTAAAAACACCTTTATAATTGAAATAAGGCAATTTGAGACAAAGATATGGCCATTTATTTCAAGGTTGACCCTATTTAATGTTTGCCTTATATTTTCTATTAATCGAAGAATATCTTTTAATATCTTTCTTAGATGAGTCGGAAGTCAAATTATTTTAATGCAGTTTTGTTGCAAAGAATTCTAAAAACACCTTTATAATTGAAATGGGGCAATTTGAGACAAAGATATGGCCATTTATTTCAAGGTAGACCCTATTTAATTCTTTCCATATATTTTCTATTTATTGAAGAATATCCCTTAATATCTTTCTTAGATGAGTCGGAAGTCAAATTATTTTAATGCAGTTTTGTTCCAAAGATCGAGTGAATTCTAAAAACTTCTTTATAATTGAAATGGGGCAATTTTTGACGAAGATATGGCCATTTATTTCAAGGTAGACCCTATTTAATGCTTTCCATATATTTTCTGTTAATCAAGAATATCCCTTAATATCTTTCTTAGATGAGTCGGAAGTCAAATTATTTTAATGCAGTTTTGATCCAAAGATCGAGTGAATTCTAAAAATACCTTTATAATTGAAATGGGGCAATTTTTGACGAAGATATGGCCATTTATTTCAAGGTAGAGCCTATTTAATGCTTTCCATATATTTTCTATTTATCGAAGAATATCCCTTAATATCTTTCTTAGATGAGTCGGAAGTCAAATTATTTTAATGCAGTTTTGTTTCAAAGATCGAGTGAATTCTAAAAACACCTTTATAATTAAAATGGGGCAATGTTTGACGAAGATATGGCCATTTATTTCAAGGTAGACCCTATTTAATGCTTTCCATATATTTTCTGTTAATCAAGAATATCCCTTAATATCTTTCTTAGATGAGTCGGAAGTCAAATTATTTTAATGCAGTTTTGTTCCAAAGATCGAGTGAATTCTAAAAACACCTTTATAATTGAAATGGGGCAATTTTTGACGAAGATATGGCCATTTATTTCAAGGTAGACCCTATTTAATGCTTTCCATATATTTTCTGTTAATCAAGAATATCCCTTAATATCTTTCTTAGATGAGTCGGAAGTCAAATTATTTTAATGAAGTTTTGTTCCAAAGGTCGAGCGAATTTTAAAAACATCTTCATAATTGAAATGGGGCAATTTTGGACGAAGATATGGCCATTTATTTCAAGGTAGACCCTATTTAATGCTTTCCATATATTTTCTATTTATCAAAGAATATCCCTTAATATCTTTCTTAGATGAGTCGGAAGTCAAATTAATTTAATGTAGTTTTGTTTCAAAGATCAAGTAAATTCTAAAAACATCTTTATAATTGAAATGGGGCAATTTTTGACGAAGATATGGCCATTTATTTCAAGGTAGACCCTATTTAATGCTTTTCATATATTTTCTGTTAATCAAGAATATCCCTTAATATCTTTCCTAGATGAGTCGAAAGTCAAATTATTTTAATGCAGTTTTGTTCCAAAGATCAAGTGAATTCTAAAAACACCTTTATAATTGAAATGGGGCAATTTTTGACGAAGATATTGCCATTTTATTTCAAGGTAGACCCTATTTAATGCTTTTCCATATATTTTCTATTTATCGAAGAATATCCCTTTAATATCTTTCTTAGATGAGTCGGAAGTCGAGTATTTTAATGCAGTTTTGTTCTAAAGATCAAGTGAATTCAAAAACACTTTTATAATGGAAATGGGGCAATTTTGGACGAAGATATGGCCATTTATTTCAAGGTAGACCCTATTTAATGCTTTCCATATATTTTCTATTATTCGAAGAATATCCCTTAATATTTTTCTTAGATGAGTCGGAAGTCAATTTATTTTAATGAAGTTTTGTTCCAAAGGTCGAGCGAATTCTAAAAACATCTTCATAATTGAAATGGGGCAATTTTTGACGAAGATATGGCCATTTGTTTCAATGTAGACCCTATTTAATGCTTTCCATATATTTTCTATTTATCGAAGAATATCCCTTAATATCTTTCTTAGATGAGTCGGAAGTCAAATTATTTTAATGCAGTTTTGTTCCAAAGATCGATCGAATTCTAAAAACACCTTTATAATTGAAAGGGGCAATTTTTGACGAAGATATGGCCATTTATTTCAAGGTAGACCCTATTTAATGCTTTCCATATATTTTCTATTTATCGAAGAATATCCCTTAATATCTTTCTTAGATGAGTCGGAAGTCAAATTATTTTAATGAAGTTTTGTTCCAAAGGTCGAGCGAATTCTCAAAACATCTTTATAGTTGAAAGGGGGCAATTTTTGACGAAGATATGACCATTTATTTCAAGGTAGACCCTATTTAATGCTTTCCATATATTTTCTATTTATCGAAGATTATCCGCTAATATCTTTCTTAGATGAGTCGGAAGTCAAATTATTTTAATGCAGTTTTGTTTCGAAGATTGAGTGAATTCTAAAAACACCTTTATAATTGAAATGGGGCAATTTTTGACGAAGATATGGCCATTTATTTCAAGGTAGACCCTATTTAATTCTTTCCATATATTTTCTATTTATCGAAGAATATCCCTTAATATCTTTCTTAGATGAGTCGGAAGTCAAACTATTTTAATGCAGTTTTGTTCCAAAGATCGAGTGAATTCTAAAAACACATTTATAATTGAAATGGGGCAATTTTTGACGAAGATATGGCCATTTATTTCAAGGTAGACCCTATTTAATGCTTTCCATATATTTTCTGTTAATCAAGAATATCCCTTAATATCTTTCTTAGATGAGTCGGAAGTCAAATTATTTTAATGCTGTTTTGTTCCAAAGATTGAGTAAATTCTAAAAACACCTTTATAATTGAAATAAGGCAATTTGAGACAAAGATATGGCCATTTATTTCAAGGTTGACCCTATTTAATGTTTGCCTTATATTTTCTATTAATCGAAGAATATCTTTTAATATCTTTCTTAGATGAGTCGGAAGTCAAATTATTTTAATGCAGTTTTGTTGCAAAGAATTCTAAAAACACCTTTATAATTGAAATGGGGCAATTTGAGACAAAGATATGGCCATTTATTTCAAGGTAGACCCTATTTAATTCTTTCCATATATTTTCTATTTATCGAAGAATATCCCTTAATATCTTTCTTAGATGAGTCGGAAGTCAAATTATTTTAATGCAGTTTTGTTCCAAAGATCGAGTGAATTCTAAAAACACCTTTATAATTGAAATGGGGCAATTTTTGACGAAGATATGGCCATTTATTTCAAGGTAGACCCTATTTAATGCTTTCCATATATTTTCTGTTAATCAAGAATATCCCTTAATATCTTTCTTAGATGAGTCGGAAGTCAAATTATTTTAATGCAGTTTTGTTCCAAAGATCGAGTGAATTCTAAAAACACCTTTATAATTGAAATGGGGCAATTTTTGACGAAGATATGGCCATTTATTTCAAGGTAGACCCTATTTAATTCTTTCCATATATTTTCTATTTATCGAAGAATATCCCTTAATATCTTTCTTAGATGAGTCGGAAGTCAAATTATTTTAATGCAGTTTTGTTCCAAAGATCGAGTGAATTCTAAAAACACCTTTATAATTGAAATGGGGCAATTTTTGACGAAGATATGGCCATTTATTTCAAGGTAGACCCTATTTAATGCTTTCCATATATTTTCTGTTAATCAAGAATATCCCTTAATATCTTTCTTAGATGAGTCGGAAGTCAAATTATTTTAATGCAGTTTTGTTCCAAAGATCGAGTGAATTCTAAAAAACACCTTTATAATTTGAAATGGGGCAAATTTTTGACGAAGATATGGCCATTTATTTCAAGGTAGACCCTATTTAATGCTTTCCATATATTTTCTATTAATCGAAGAATATCCCTTAATATCTTTCTTAGATGAGTCGGAAGTCAAATTATTTTAATGAAGTTTTGTTTCAAAGATCAAGTGAATTCTAAAAACGCCTTTATAATTGAAATGGGGCAATTTTGGACGAAGATATGGCCATTTATTTCAAGGTAGACCCTATTTAATGCTTTCCATATATTTTCTATTTATCAAAGAATATCCCTTAATATCTTTCTCAGATGAGTCGGGAAGTCAAATTAATTTAATGTAGTTTTGTTTCAAAGATCAAGTAAATTCTAAAAACATCTTTATAATTGAAATGGGGCAATTTTTGACGAAGATATGGCCATTTATTTCAAGGTTGACCCTATTTAATGCTTTTCATATATTTTCTGTTAATCAAGAATATCCCTTAATATCTTTCCTAGATGAGTCGAAAGTCAAATTATTTTAATGCAGTTTTGTTCCAAAGATCAAGTGAATTCTAAAAACACCTTTATAATTGAAATGGGGCAATTTTTGACGAAGATATGGCCATTTATTTCAAGGTAGACCCTATTTAATGCTTTCCATATATTTTCTATTTATCGAAGAATATCCCTTAATATCTTTCTTAGATGAGTCGGAAGTCAAATTATTTTAATGCAGTTTTGTTCCAAAGATCAAGTGAATTCTAAAAACACCTTTATAACTGAAATGGGGCAATTTTGGACGAAGATATGGCCATTTATTTCAAGGTAGACCCTATTTAATGCTTTCCATATATTTTCTATAATTCGAAGAATATCCCTTAATATTTTTCTTAGATGAGTCGGAAGTCAAATTATTTTAATGAAGTTTTGTTCCAAAGGTCGAGCGAATTCTAAAAACACCTTTATAATTGAAAGGGGCAATTTTTGACGAAGATATGGCCATTTATTTCAAGGTAGACCCTATTTAATGCTTTCCATATATTTTCTATTTATCGAAGAATATCCCTTAATATCTTTCTTAGATGAGTCGGAAGTCAAATTATTTTAATTAGGTTTTGTTCCAAAGGTCGAGCGAATTCTCAAAACATCTTTATAGTTGAAAGGGGGCAATTTTTGACGAAGATATGACCATTTATTTCAAGGTAGACCCTATTTAATGCTTTCCATATATTTTCTATTTATCGAAGATTATCCGCTAATATCTTTCTTAGATGAGTCGGAAGTCAAATTATTTTAATGCAGTTTTGTTTCGAAGATTGAGTGAATTCTAAAAACACCTTTATAATTGAAATGGGGCAATTTTTGACGAAGATATGGCCATTTATTTCAAGGTAGACCCTATTTAATGCTTTCCATATATTTTCTATTTATCGAAGAATATCCCTTAATATCTTTCTTAGAAGAGTCGGAAGTCGAATTTTTTTAATGCAGTTTTGTTCCAAAGATCAAGTGAATTCTAAAAACACCTTTATAATTGAAATGGGGCAATTTTTGACGAAGATATGGCCATTTATTTCAAGGTAGACCCTATTTAATTCTTTCCATATATTTTCTATTTATCGAAGAATATCCCTTAATATCTTTCTTAGATGAGTCGGAAGTCAAATTATTTTAATGCAGTTTTGTTTCAAAGATTGCGTGAATTCTAAAAACACCTTTAAAATTGATATGCGGCATTTTTTGACGAAGATATGGCCATTTATTTCAAGGTAGACCCTATTTAATTCTTTCCATATATTTTCTATTTATCGAAGAATATCCCTTAATATCTTTCTTAGATGAGTCGAAAGTCAAATTATTTTAATGCAGTTTTGTTCCAAAGATTAAGTGAATTCTAAAAACACCTTTATAATTGAAATGGGGCAATTTTTGACGAAGATATGGCCATTTATTTCAAGGTAGACCCTATTTTAATGCTTTCCATATATTTTCTGTTAATCAAGAATATCCCTTAATATCTTTCTTAGATGAGTCGGAAGTCAAATTATTTTAATGCAGTTTTGTTCCAAAGATCAAGTGAATTCTAAAAACACCTTTATAATTGAAATGGGGCAATTTTTGACGAAGATATGGACATTTATTTCAAGGTAGACCCTATTTAATGCTTTCCATATATTTTCTGTTAATCAAGAATATCCCTTAATATCTTTCTTAGATGAGTCGGATGTCAAATTATTTTAATGCAGTTTTGTTTCAAAGATTGAGTGAATTCTAAAAACCCCTTTATAATTGAAATGGGGCAATTTTTGACGAAGATATGGCCATTTATTTCAAGGTAGACTCTATTTAATGCTTTCCATATGTTTTCTATTTATCGAAGATTATCCCTTAATATCTTTCTTAGATGAGTCGGAAGTCAAATTATTTTAATGAAGTTTTGTTTCAAAGGTCGAGCGAATTCTAAAAACATCTTTATAATTGAAAGGGGGCAATTTTTGACGAAGATATGGCCATTTATTTCAAGGTAGACCCTATTTAATGCTTTCCATATATTTTCTATTTATCGAAGAATATCCCTTAATATCTTTCTTAGATGAGTCGGAAGTCAAATTATTTTAATGAAGTCTTGTTCCAAAGGTCGAGCGAATTCTAAAAACATCTTTATAATTGAAAGGGGGCAATTTTTGACGAAGATATGGCCATTTATTTCAAGGTAGACCCTATTTAATGCTTTCCATATATTTTCTATTTATCGAAGAATATCCCTTAATATCTTTCTTAGATGAGTCGGAAGTCAAAATATTTTAATGCAGTTTTGTTTCAAAGATCAAGTGAATTCTCAGAACACCTTTATAATTGAAATGGGGCAATTTTTGACGAAGATATGGCCATTTATTTCAAGGTAGACCCTATTTAATGCTTTCCATATATTTTCTATTTATCGAAGAATATCCCTTAATATCTTTCTTAGATGAGTCGGAAGTCAAATTATTTTAATGCAGTTTTGTTTCGAAGATTGAGTGAATTCTAAAAACACCTTTATAATTGAAATGGGGCAATTTTTGACGAAGATATGGCCATTTATTTCAAGGTAGACCCTATTTAATGCTTTCCATATATTTTCTATTTATCGAAGAATATCCCTTAATATCTTTCTTAGATGAGTCGGAAGTCAAATTATTTTAATGCAGTTTTGTTCCAAAGGTCGAGCGAATTCTAAAAACATCTTTATAATTGAAGGGGGGCAGTTTTTGACGAAGATATAGCCATTTATTTCAAGGTAGACCCTATTGAATGCTTTCCATATATTTTCTATTTATCGAAGATTATCCCTTAATATCTTTCCTAGATGAGTCGAAAGTCAAATTATTTTAATAAAGTTTTGTTCCAAAGATCAAGTGAATTCTAAAAACACCCTTATAATTGAAATGGGGCAATGTTTGACGAAGATATGGCCATTTATTTCAAGGTAGACCCTATTTAATGCTTTCCATATATTTTCTATTTATCGAAGAATATCCCTTAATATCTTTCTTAGATGAGTCGGAAGTCAAATTATTTTAAAGCAGTTTTGTTCCAAAGATTGAGTGAATTCTAAAAACCCCTTTATAATTGAAATGGGGCAATTTTTGACGAAGATATGGCCATTTATTTCAAGGTAGACCCTATTTAATGCTTTCCATATATTTTCTGTTAATCAAGAATATCCCTTAATATCTTTCTTAGATGAGTCGGAAGTCAAATTATTTTAAAGCAGTTTTATTCCAAAGATTGAGTGAATTCTAAAAACACCTTTATAATTGAAATGGGGCAATTTTTGACGAAGATATGGCCATTTATTTCAAGGTAGACCCTATTTAATGCTTTCCATATATTTTCTGTTAATCAAGAATATCCCTTAATATCTTTCTTAGATGAGTCGGGAGTCAAATTATTTTAATGCAGTTTTGTTTCAAAGATTGCGTGAATTCTAAAAACACCTTTAAAATTGATATGCGGCATTTTTTGACGAAGATATGGCCATTTATTTGAAGGTAGACCCTATTTAATGCTTTCCATATATTTTCTATTTATCGAAGAATATCCCTTAATATCTTTCTTAGAAGAGTCGGAAGTCGAATTTTTTTAATGCAGTTTTGTTCCAAAGATCAAGTGAATTCTAAAAACACCTTTATAATTGAAATGGGGCAATTTTTGACGAAGATATGGCCATTTATTTCAAGGTAGACCCTATTTAATGCTTTCCATATATTTTCTATTTATCGAAGAATATCCCTTAATATCTTTCTTAGATGAGTCGGAAGTCAAATTATTTTAATGCAGTTTTGTTCCAAAGGTCGAGCGAATTCTAAAAACATCTTTATAATTGAAGGGGGGCAGTTTTTGACGAAGATATAGCCATTTATTTCAAGGTAGACCCTATTGAATGCTTTCCATATATTTTCTATTTATCGAAGATTATCCCTTAATATCTTTCCTAGATGAGTCGAAAGTCAAATTATTTTAATAAAGTTTTGTTCCAAAGATCAAGTGAATTCTAAAAACACCCTTATAATTGAAATGGGGCAATGTTTGACGAAGATATGGCCATTTATTTCAAGGTAGACTCTATTTAATGCTTTCCATATATTTTCTATTTATCGAAGAATATCCCTTAATATCTTTCTTAGATGAGTCGGAAGTCAAATTATTTTAAAGCAGTTTTGTTCCAAAGATTGAGTGAATTCTAAAAACCCCTTTATAATTGAAATGGGGCAATTTTTGACGAAGATATGGCCATTTATTTCAAGGTAGACCCTATTTAATGCTTTCCATATATTTTCTGTTAATCAAGAATATCCCTTAATATCTTTCTTAGATGAGTCGGAAGTCAAATTATTTTAAAGCAGTTTTATTCCAAAGGTTGAGTGAATTCTAAAAACACCTTTATAATTGAAATGGGGCAATTTTTGACGAAGATATGGCCATTTATTTCAAGGTAGACCCTATTTAATGCTTTCCATATATTTTCTGTTAATCAAGAATATCCCTTAATATCTTTCTTAGATGAGTCGGGAGTCAAATTATTTTAATGCAGTTTTGTTTCAAAGATTGCGTGAATTCTAAAAACACCTTTAAAATTGATATGCGGCATTTTTTGACGAAGATATGGCCATTTATTTGAAGGTAGACCCTATTTAATGCTTTCCATATATTTTCTATTTATCGAAGAATATCCCTTAATATCTTTCTTAGATGAGTCGGAAGTCAAATTATTTTAATGCAGTTTTGTTCCAAAGATTAAGTGAATTCTAAAAACACCTTTATAATTGAAATGGGGCAATTTTTGACGAAGATATGGCCATTTATTTCAAGGTAGACCCTATTTAATGCTTTCCATATATTTTCTGTTAATCAAGAATATCCCTTAATATCTTTCTTAGATGAGTCGGAAGTCAAATTATTTTAAAGCAGTTTTATTCCAAAGATTGAGTGAATTCTAAAAACACCTTTATAATTGAAATGGGGCAATTTTTGACGAAGATATGGCCATTTATTTCAAGGTAGACCCTATTTAATGCTTTCCATATATTTTCTGTTAATCAAGAATATCCCTTAATATCTTTCTTAGATGAGTCGGATGTCAAATTATTTTAATGCAGTTTTGTTTCAAAGATCGAGCGAATTCTAAAAACACCTTTATAATTGAAATGGGGCAATTTTTGACGAAGATATGGCCATTTATTTCAAGGTAGACTCTATTTAATGCTTTCCATATGTTTTCTATTTATCGAAGATTATCCCTTAATATCTTTCTTAGATGAGTCGGAAGTCAAATTATTTTACAGAAGTTTTGTTCCAAAGGTCGAGCGAATTCTAAAAACATCTTTATAATTGAACACGGGCAATTTTTGACGAAGATATGGCCATTTATTTCAAGGTAGACCCTATTTAATGCTTTCCATATATTTTCTATTTATCGAAGAATATCCCTTAATATCTTTCTTAGATGAGTCGGAAGTCAAAATATTTTAATGCAGTTTTGTTTCAAAGATCAAGTGAATTCTCAGAACACCTTTATAATTGAAATGGGGCAATTTTTGACGAAGATATGGCCATTTATTTCAAGGTAGACCCTATTTAATGCTTTTCATATATTTTCTGTTAATCAAGAATATCCCTTAATATCTTTCCTAGATGAGTCGAAAGTCAAATTATTTTAATAAAGTTTTGTTCCAAAGATCAAGTGAATTCTAAAAACACCTTTATAATTGAAATGGGGCAATTTTTGACGAAGATATGGCCATTTATTTCAAGGTAGACCTTATTTAATGCTTTCCATATATTTTCTATTTATCGAAGAATATCCCTTAATATCTTTCTTAGATGAGTCGGAAGTCAAATTATTTTAATGCAGTTTTGTTCCAAAGATCAAGTGAATTCTAAAAACATCTTTATAATTGAAAGGGGGCAATTTTTGACGAAGATATGGCCATTTATTTCAAGGTAGACCCTATTTAATGCTTTCCATATATTTTCTATTAATCGAAGAATATCCCTTAATATCTTTCTTAGATGAGTCGGAAGTCAAATTATTTTAATGAAGTTTTGTTCCAAAGATCGAGTGAATTCTAAAAACACCTTTATAATTGAAATGGGGCAATTTTAGACGAAGATATGGCCATTTATTTCAAGGTTGACCCTATTTAATGCTTTCCATATATTTTCTATTTATCGAAGAATATCCCTTAATATCTTTCTTAGATGAGTCGGAAGTCAAATTATTTTAATAAAGTTTTGTTCCAAAGATCAAGTGAATTCTAAAAACACCCTTATAATTGAAATGGGGCAATTTTTGACGAAGATATGGCCATTTATTTCAAGGTAGACCCTATTTAATGCTTTCCATATATTTTCTATTTATCGAAGAATATCCCTTAATATCTTTCTTAGATGAGTCGGAAGTCAAATTATTTTAAAGCAGTTTTGTTCCAAAGATCAAATGAATTCTAAAAACACCTTTATAATTGAAATGGGGCAATTTTTGACGAAGATATGGCCATTTATTTCAAGGTAGACCCTATTTAATGCTTTCCATATATTTTCTATTTATCGAAGAATATCCCTTAATATCTTTCTTAGATGAGTCGGAAGTCAAATTATTTTAATGCAGTTTTGTTCCAAAGGTCGAGCGAATTCTAAAAACATCTTTATAATTGAAGGGGGACAGTTTTTGACGAAGATATAGCCATTTATTTCAAGGTAGACCCTATTGAATGCTTTCCATATATTTTCTATTTATCGAAGATTATCCCTTAATATCTTTCCTAGATGAGTCGAAAGTCAAATTATTTTAATAAAGTTTTGTTCCAAAGATCAAGTGAATTCTAAAAACACCCTTATAATTGAAATGGGGCAATGTTTGACGAAGATATGGCCATTTATTTCAAGGTAGACCCTATTTAATGCTTTCCATATATTTTCTATTTATCGAAGAATATCCCTTAATATCTTTCTTAGATGAGTCGGAAGTCAAATTATTTTAAAGCAGTTTTGTTCCAAAGATTGAGTGAATTTTAAAAACCCCTTTATAATTGAAATGGGGCAATTTTTGACGAAGATATGGCCATTTATTTCAAGGTAGACCCTATTTAATGCTTTCCATATATTTTCTGTTAATCAAGAATATCCCTTAATATCTTTCTTAGATGAGTCGGAAGTCAAATTATTTTAAAGCAGTTTTATTCCAAAGGTTGAGTGAATTCTAAAAACACCTTTATAATTGAAATGGGGCAATTTTTGACGAAGATATGGCCATTTATTTCAAGGTAGACCCTATTTAATGCTTTCCATATATTTTCTGTTAATCAAGAATATCCCTTAATATCTTTCTTAGATGAGTCGGGAGTCAAATTATTTTAATGCAGTTTTGTTTCAAAGATTGCGTGAATTCTAAAAACACCTTTAAAATTGATATGCGGCATTTTTTGACGAAGATATGGGCATTTATTTGAAGGTAGACCCTATTTAATGCTTTCCATATATTTTCTATTTATCGAAGAATATCCCTTAATATCTTTCTTAGATGAGTCGGAAGTCAAATTATTTTAATGCAGTTTTGTTCCAAAGATTAAGTGAATTCTAAAAACACCTTTATAATTGAAATGGGGCAATTTTTGACGAAGATATGGCCATTTATTTCAAGGTAGACCCTATTTAATGCTTTCCATATATTTTTGTTAATCAAGAATATCCCTTAATATCTTTCTTAGATGAGTCGGAAGTCAAATTATTTTAAAGCAGTTTTATTCCAAAGATTGAGTGAATTCTAAAAACACCTTTATAATTGAAATGGGGCAATTTTTGACGAAGATATGGCCATTTATTTCAAGGTAGACCCTATTTAATGCTTTCCATATATTTTCTGTTAATCAAGAATATCCCTTAATATCTTTCTTAGATGAGTCGGATGTCAAATTATTTTAATGCAGTTTTGTTTTAAAGATCGAGCGAATTCTAAAAACACCTTTATAATTGAAATGGGGCAATTTTTGACGAAGATATGGCCATTTATTTCAAGGTAGACTCTATTTAATGCTTTCCATATGTTTTCTATTTATCGAAGATTATCCCTTAATATCTTTTTTAGATGAGTCGGAAGTCAAATTATTTTAATGAAGTCTTGTTCCAAAGGTCGAGCGAATTCTAAAAACATCTTTATAATTGAAAGGGGGCAATTTTTGACGAAGATATGGCCATTTATTTCAAGGTAGACCCTATTTAATGCTTTCCATATATTTTCTATTTATCGAAGAATATCCCTTAATATCTTTCTTAGATGAGTCGGAAGTCAAATTATTTTAATAAAGTTTTGTTCCAAAGGTCGAGCGAATTCTAAAAACATCTTTATAATTGAACACGGGCAATTTTTGACGAAGATATGGCCATTTATTTCAAGGTAGACCCTATTTAATGCTTTCCATATATTTTCTATTTATCGAAGAATATCCCTTAATATCTTTCTTAGATGAGTCGGAAGTCAAAATATTTTAATGCAGTTTTGTTTCAAAGATCAAGTGAATTCTCAGAACACCTTTATAATTGAAATGGGGCAATTTTTGACGAAGATATGGCCATTTATTTCAAGGTAGACCCTATTTAATGCTTTTCATATATTTTCTGTTAATCAAGAATATCCCTTAATATCTTTCCTAGATGAGTCGAAAGTCAAATTATTTTAATGCAGTTTTGTTCCAAAGATCAAGTGAATTCTAAAAACACCTTTATAATTGAAATGGGGCAATTTTTGACGAAGATATGGCCATTTATTTCAAGGTACACCTTATTTAATGCTTTCCATATATTTTCTATTTATCGAAGAATATCCCTTAATATCTTTCTTAGATGAGTCGGAAGTCGAATTATTTTAATGCAGTTTTGTTTCAAAGATCAAGTGAATTCTAAAAACACCTTTATAATTGAAATGGGGCAATTTTGAACGAAGATATGGCCATTTATTTCAAGGTAGACCCTATTTAATGCTTTCCATATATTTTCTATTATTCGAAGAATATCCCTTAATATCTTTCTTAGATGAGTCGGAAGTCAAATTATTTTAATGAAGTTTTGTTCCAAAGGTCGAGCGAATTCTAAAAACATCTTCATAATTGAAATGGGGCAATTTTTGACGAAGATATGGCCATTTATTTCAATGTAGACCCTATTTAATGCTTTCCATATATTTTCTATTTATCGAAGAATATCCCTTAATATCTTTCTTAGATGAGTCGGAAGTCAAATTATTTTAATGCAGTTTTGTTCCCAAAGATTGAGTGAATTTTAAAAAACACCTTTATAATTGAAATGGGGCAATTTTTGACGAAGATATGGCCATTTATTTCAAGGTAGACCCTATTTAATGCTTTCCATATATTTTCTATTTATCGAAGAATATCTTTTAATATCTTTCTTAGATGAGTCGGAAGTCAAATTATTTTAATGCAGTTTTGTTCCAAAGAATTCTAAGAACACCTTTATAATTGAAATGGGGCAATTTTTGACGAAGATATGGCCATTTATTTCAAGGTAGACCCTATTTAATGCTTTCCATATGTTTTCTATTTATCGAAGATTATCCCTTAATATCTTTCTTAGATGAGTCGGAAGTCAAATTATTTTAATGCAGTTTTGTTCCAAAGGTCGAGCGAATTCTAAAAACATCTTTATAATTGAAATGGGGCAATTTTTTACGAAGATATGGCCATTTATTTCAAGGTAGACCCTATTTAATGCTTTCCATATATTTTCTATTTATCGAAGAATATCCCTTAATATCTTTCTTAGATGAGTCGGAAGTCAAATTATTTTAATGCAGTTTTGTTTCAAAGATTGAGTGAATTCTAAAAACACCTTTATAATTGAAATGGGGCAACTTTTGACGAAGATATGGCCATTTATTTCAAGGTAGACCCTATTTAATGCTTTCCATATATTTTCTATTTATCGAAGAATATCCCTTAATATCTTTCTTAGATGAGTCGGAAGTCAAATTATTTTAATGAAGTTTTGTTTCAAAGGTCGAGCGA
Source organism: Drosophila grimshawi (assembly GCF_018153295.1). Taxonomy (NCBI): domain Eukaryota; kingdom Metazoa; phylum Arthropoda; class Insecta; order Diptera; family Drosophilidae; genus Drosophila; species Drosophila grimshawi. The sequence continues at coordinate 4,155 of NW_025062706.1, read as the reverse complement.
ATTCTCAAAACATCTTTATAGTTGAAAGGGGGCAATTTTTGACGAAGATATGGCCATTTATTTCAATGTAGACCCTATTTAATGCTTTCCATATATTTTCTATTTATCGAAGAATATCCCTTAATATCTTTCTTAGATGAGTCGAAAGTCAAAATATTTTAATGCAGTTTTGTTCCAAAGATCGAGTGAATTTTAAAAACACCTTTATAATTGAAATGGGGCAATTTTTGACGAAGATATGGCCATTTATTTCAAGGTAGACCCTATTTAATGCTTTCCATATATTTTCTATTTATCGAAGAATATCCCTTAATATCTTTCTTAGATGAGTCGAAAGTCAAATTATTTTAATGCAGTTTTGTTCCAAAGATCGAGTGAATTTTAAAAACACCTTTATAATTGAAAGGGGCAATTTTTGACGAAGATATGGCCATTTATTTCAAGGTAGACCCTATTTAATGCTTTCCATATATTTTCTATTTATCGAAGAATATCCCTTAATATCTTTCTTAGATGAGTCGGAAGTCAAATTATTTTAATGAAGTTTTGTTTCAAAGGTCGAGCGAATTCTCAAAACATCTTTATAGTTGAAAGGGGGCAATTTTTGACGAAGATATGACCATTTATTTCAAGGTAGACCCTATTTAATGCTTTCCATATATTTTCTATTTATCGAAGATTATCCGTTAATATCTTTCTTAGATGAGTCGGAAGTCAAATTATTTTAATGCAGTTTTGTTTCAAAGATTGAGTGAATTCTAAAAACACCTTTATAATTGAAATGGGGCAATTTTTGACGAAGATATGGCCATTTATTTCAAGGTAGACCCTATTTAATGCTTTCCATATATTTTCTATTTATCGAAGAATATCCCTTAATATCTTTCTTAGATGAGTCGGAAGTCGAATTTTTTTAATGCAGTTTTGTTTCAAAGATCAAGTGAATTCTAAAAACACCTTTATAATTGAAATGGGGCAATTTTTGACGAAGATATGGCCATTTATTTCAAGGTAGACCCTATTTAATGCTTTCCATATATTTTCTATTTATCGAAGAATATCCCTTAATATCTTTCTTAGATGAGTCGGAAGTCAAATTATTTTAATGCAGTTTTGTTTCAAAGATTGCGTGAATCCTAAAAACACCTTTAAAATTGATATGCGGCATTTTTTGACGAAGATATGGCCATTTATTTCAAGGTAGACCCTATTTAATGCTTTCCATATTTTGTCTATTTATCGAAGAATATCCCTTAATATCTTTCTTAGATGAGTCGGAAGTCAAATTATTTTAATGCAGTTTTGTTCCAAAGATTAAGTGAATTCTAAAAACACCTTTAAAATTGATATGCGGCATTTTTTGACGAAGATATGGCCATTTATTTCAAGGTAGACCCTATTTAATGCTTTCCATATATTTTCTGTTAATCAAGAATATCCCTTAATATCTTTCTTAGATGAGTCGGATGTCAAATTATTTTAATGCAGTTTTGTTTCAAAGATCGAGCGAATTCTAAAAACACCTTTATAATTGAAATGGGGCAATTTTTGACGAAGATATGGCCATTTATTTCAAGGTAGACCCTATTTAATGCTTTCCATATGTTTTCTATTTATCGAAGATTATCCCTTAATATCTTTCTTAGATGAGTCGGAAGTCAAATTATTTTAATGAAGTTTTGTTCCAAAGGTCGAGCGAATTCTAAAAACATCTTTATAATTGAAAGGGGGCAATTTTTGACGAAGATATGGCCATTTATTTCAAGGTAGACCCTATTTAATGCTTTCCATATATTTTCTATTTATCGAAGAATATCCCTTAATATCTTTCTTAGATGAGTCGGAAGTCAAATTATTTTAATAAAGTTTTGTTTCAAAGGTCGAGCGAATTCTAAAAACATCTTTATAATTGAAAGGGGGCAATTTTTGACGAAGATATGGCCATTTATTTCAAGGTAGACCCTATTTAATGCTTTCCATATATTTTCTATTTATCGAAGAATATCCCTTAATATCTTTCTTAGATGAGTCGGAAGTCAAATTATTTTGATGCAGTTTTGTTCCAAAGGTCGAGCAAATTCTAAAAACATCTTCATAATTGAAATGGGGCAATTTTTGACGAAGATATGGCCATTTATTTCAAGGTAGACCCTATTTAATGCTTTCCATATATTTTCTATTTATCGAAGAATATCCCTTAATATCTTTCTTAGATGAGTCGGAAGTCAAATTATTTTAAAGCAGTTTTGTTTCAAAGATTGCGTGAATTCTAAAAACACCTTTAAAATTGATATGCGGCATTTTTTGACGAAGATATGGGCATTTATTTGAAGGTAGACCCTATTTAATGCTTTCCATATATTTTCTATTCATCGAAGAATATCCCTTAATATCTTTTTTAGATGAGTCGGAAGTCAAATTATTTTAATGCAGTTTTGTTTCAAAGATTGAGTGAATTCTAATAACACCTTTATAATTGAAATGGGGCAATTTTTGACGAAGATATGGCCATTTATTTCAAGGTAGACCCTATTTAATGCTTTCCATATATTTTCTATTTATCGAAGAATATCCCTTAATATCTTTCTTAGATGAGTCGAAAGTCAAAATATTTTAATGCAGTTTTGTTCCAAAGATCGAGTGAATTCTAAAAACACCTTTATAATTGAAATGGGGCAATTTTTGACGAAGATATGGCCATTTATTTCAAGGTAGACCCTATTTAATGCTTTCCATATATTTTCTATTTATCGAAGAATATCCCTTAATATCTTTCTTAGATGAGTCGGAAGTCAAATTATTTTAATGCAGTTTTGTTCCAAAGATTGAGTGAATTCTAAAACCACCTTTATAATTGAAATGGGGCAATTTTTGACGAAGATATGGCCATTTATTTCAAGGTTGACCCTATTTAATGTTTGCCTTATATTTTCTATTAATCGAAGAATATCTTTTAATATCTTTCTTAGATGAGTCGGAAGTCAAATTATTTTAATGCAGTTTTATTTTAAAGATTGAGTGAATTCTAAAAGCAGCTTTATAATTGAAATGGGGAAATTTTTGACGAAGATATGGCCATTTATTTCAAGGTAGAGGCTATTTAATGTTTTCCATATATTTTCTATTTATCGAAGAATATCCCTTAATATCTTTCTTAGATGAGTCGGAAGTCAAATAATTTTAAAGCAGTTTTGTTTCAAAGATTGAGTGAATTCTAAAAACACCTTTATAATTGAAATGGGGCAAGTTATGGACGAAGATATGGCCATTTATTTTAAGGTAGACCCTATTGAATGCTTTCCATATATTTTCTATTTATCGAAGATTATCCCTTAATATCTTTCCTAGATGAGTCGAAAGTCAAATTATTTTAATGCAGTTTTGTTCCAAAGATCAAGTGAATTCTAAAAACACCCTTATAATTGAAATGGGGCAATTTTTGACGAAGATATGGCCATTTATTTCAAGGTAGACCCTATTTAATGCTTTCCATATATTTTCTATTTATCGAAGAATATCCCTTAATATCTTTCTTAGATGAGTCGGAAGTCAAATTATTTTAAAGCAGTTTTGTTCCAAAGATTGAGTGAATTCTAAAAACCCCTTTATAATTGAAATGGGGCAATTTTTGACGAAGATATGGCCATTTATTTCAAGGTAGACCCTATTTAATGCTTTCCATATATTTTCTGTTAATCAAGAATATCCCTTAATATCTTTCTTAGATGAGTCGGAAGTCAAATTATTTTAATGCAGTTTTGTTCCAAAGATTGAGTAAATTCTAAAAACACCTTTATAATTGAAATGGGGCAATTTGAGACAAAGATATGGCCATTTATTTCAAGGTTGACCCTATTTAATGTTTGCCTTATATTTTCTATTAATCGAAGAATATCTTTTAATATCTTTCTTAGATGAGTCGGAAGTCAAATTATTTTAATGCAGTTTTGTTCCAAAGAATTCTAAAAACACCTTTTTAATTGAAATGGGGCAATTTTTTACGAAGATATGGCCATTTATTTCAAGGTAGAGCCTATTTAATGCTTTCCATATATTTTCTATTTATCGAAGAATATCCCTTAATATCTTTCTTAGATGAGTCGGAAGTCAAATTATTTTAATGCAGTTTTGTTTCGAAGATTGAGTGAATTCTAA
>NW_025062705.1:0-18729 GCF_018153295.1 Drosophila grimshawi | reverse complement strand
AAGATCGATTAAATTCTAAAAATCACCTTTATAATTGAAATGGGGCAATTTTAAGCGAAGATATGGCCATTTATTTCCAAGGTAGACCTTATTTAATGCTTTCCATATATTTTCTATTTATCGAAGAATATCCTTAATATCTTTCTTAGATGAATCGGAAGTCAAATTATTTTAATGCAGAAGTTTTGTTCCACAGATTGCGCCGAATTCTAAAAACACCTTTAAAACTGAAATGGGGCAATTTTTGACGAAGATATGTCCATTTATTTCAAGGTAGACCTTATTTAATGCTTTCCATAGCTTTTCTGTTAATCAAGAATATCCTTAATATCTTTCTTAGGTGAATCGGAAGTCAAATTATTTTAATGCGGTTTTTGTTTCAAAGATTGAGTGAAGATTCTAAAAACACCTTTATAATTGAAATGGGGCAATTTGAGACAAAAGATATGGCCATTTATTTCAAGGTTGACCCTATTTAATGTTTGCCTTATATTTTCTATTAATCGAAGAATATCTTTTTAATATCTTTCTTAGATGAGTCGGAAGTCAAATTATTTTAATGCAGTTTTGTTCCAAAGAATTCTAAAAACACCTTTATAATTGAAATGGGGCAATTTTTGACGAAGATATGGCCATTTATTTCAAGGTAGACCCTATTTAATGCTTTCGATTTTTTTTAATATTTATCGAAGAATATCCCTTAATATCTTTCTTAGATGAGTCGGAAGTCAAATTATTTTAATGCAGTTTTGTTCCAAAGATCAAGTGAATTCTAAAAACATTTTTATACTTGAAATGGGGCAATTTTTGACGAAGATATGGCCATTTATTTCAAGGTAGACCCTATTTAATGCTTTCCATATATTTTCTATTTATCGAAGAATATCCCTTAATATCTTTCTTAGATGAGTCGGATGTCAAATTATTTTAATGCAGTTTTGTTCCAAAGATTGCGTGAATTCTAAAACTTCTTTATAATTGAAATGGGGCAATTTTTGACGAAGATATGGCCATTTATTTCAAGGTAGACCCTATTTAATGCTTTCCATAGCTTTTCTGTTAATCAAGAATATCCCTTAATATCATTCTTAGATGAATCGGGAGTCAAATTATTTTAATGCAGTTTTGTTCCAAAGATTGAGTGAATTCTAAAAACACCTTTATAATTGCAATGTGGCAATTTGAGACAAAGATATGGCCATTTATTTCAAGGTTGACCCTATTTAATGTTTGCCTTATATTTTCTATTAATCGAAGAATATCTTTTAATATCTTTCTTAGATGAGTCGGAAGTCAAATTATTTTAATGCAGTTTTGTTCCTAAGATTGAGTGAATTCTAAAAACACCTTTATAATTGAAATGGGGCAATTTTTGACGAAGATATGGCCATTTATTTCAAGGTAGACCCTATTTAATGCTTTCCATAGCTTTTCTGTTAATCAAGAATATCCCTTAATATCTTTCTTAGATGAATCGGAAGTCAAATTATTTTAATGCAGTTTTGTTCCAAAAGATTGAGTGAATTCTAAAAACACCTTTATAATTGAAATGGGGCAATTTGAGACAAAGATATGGCCATTTATTTCAAGGTTGACCCTATTTAATGTTTGCCTTATATTTTCTATTAATCGAAGAATATCTTTTAATATCTTTCTTAGATGAGTCGGAAGTCAAATTATTTTAATGCAGTTTTGTTCCAAAGATCAAGTGAATTCTAAAAACATTTTTATACTTGAAATGGGGCAATTTTTGACGAAGATATGGCCATTTATTTCAAGGTAGACCCTATTTAATGCTTTCCATATATTTTCTATTTATCGAAGAATATCCCTTAATATCTTTATTAGATGAGTGGGATGTCAAATTATTTTAATGCAGTTTTGTGCCAAAGATTGCGTGAATTCTAAAAACTTCTTTATTATTGAAATGGGGCAATTTTTGATGAAGATATGGCCATTTATTTCAAGGTAGACCCTATTTAATGCTTTCCATAGCTTTTCTGTTAATCAAGAATATCCCTTAATATCTTTCTTAGATGAATCGGAAGTCAAATTATTTTAATGCAGTTTTGTTCCAAAGATTGAGTGAATTCTAAAAACACCTTTATAATTGAAATGTGGCAATTTGAGACAAAGATATGGCCATTTATTTCAAGGTTGACCCTATTTAATGTTTGCCTTATATTTTCTATTAATCGAAGAATATCTTTTAATATCTTTCTTAGATGAGTCGGAAGTCAAATTATTTTAATGCAGTTTTGTTCCAAAGATCGAGTGAATTCTAAAAACACCTTTATAATTGAAATGGGGCAATTTTGGACGAAGATATGGCCATTTATTTCAAGGTACACCCTATTTAATGCTTTCCATATATTTTCTATTTATCGAAGAATATCCCTTAATATCTTTCTTAGATGAGTCGGAAGTCAAATTATTTTAATGCAGTTTTGTTCCAAAGATCGATTGAATTCTAAAATCACCTTTATAATTGAAATGGGGCAATTTTTTACGAAGATATGGCCATTTATTTCAAGGTAGACCTTATTTAATGCTTTCCATATATTTTCTATTTATCGAAGAATATCCCTTCATATCTTTCTTAGATGAGTCGAAAGTCAAATTATTTTAATGCAGTTTTGTTCCACAGATTGCGCGAATTCTAAAAACACCTTTAAAACTGAAATGGGGCAATTTTGACGAAGATATGGCCATTTATTTCAAGGTAGACCTTATTTAATGCTTTCCATAGCTTTTCTGTTAATCAAGAATATCCCTTAATATCTTTCTTAGATGAATCGGAAGTCAAATTATTTTAATGCAGTTTTGTTCCAAAGATTGAGTGAATTCTAAAAACACCTTTATAATTGAAATGGGGCAATTTGAGACAAAGATATGGCCATTTATTTCAAGGTTGACCCTATTTAATGTTTGCCTTATATTTTCTATTAATCGAAGAATATCTTTTAATATCTTTCTTAGATGAGTCGGAAGTCAAATTATTTTAATGCAGTTTTGTTCCACAGATTGCGCGAATTCTAAAAACACCTTTAAAACTGAAATGGGGCAATTTTTGACGAAGATATGGCCATTTATTTCAAGGTAGACCCTATTTAATGCTCTCCATATATTTTCTATTTATCGAAGAATATCCCTTAATATCTTTCTTAGATGAGTCGGAAGTCAAATTATTTTAATGCAGTTTTGTTCCAAAGATTGCGTGAATTCTAAAAACTTCTTTATAATTGAAATGGGGCAATTTTTGACGAAGATATGGCCATTTATTTCAAGGTAGACCCTATTTAATGCTTTCCATAGCTTTTCTGTTAATCAAGAATATCCCTTAATATCTTTCTTAGATGAATCGGAAGTCAAATTATTTTAATGCAGTTTTGTTCCAAAGATTGAGTGAATTCTAAAAACACCTTTATAATTGAAATGTGGCAATTTGAGACAAAGATATGGCCATTTATTTCAAGGTTGACCCTATTTAATGCTTTCCATAGCTTTTCTGTTAATCAAGAATATCCCTTAATATCTTTCTTAGATGAATCGGAAGTCAAATTATTTTAATGCAGTTTTGTTCCAAAGATTGAGTGAATTCTAAAAACACTTTTATAATTGAAATGGGGCAATTTGAGACAAAGATATGGCCATTTATTTCAAGGTTGACCCTATTTAATGTTTGCCTTATATTTTCTATTAATCGAAGAATATCCCTTAATATCTTTCTTAGATGAATCGGAAGTCAAATTATTTTAATGCAGTTTTGTTCCAAAGATTGAGTGAATTCTAAAAAAAACACCTTTATAATTGAAATGGGGCAATTTTTGACGAAGATATGGCCATTTATTTCAAGGTAGACCCTATTAAATGCTTTCCATAGCTTTTCTGTTAATCAAGAATATCCCTTAATATCTTTCTTAGATGAATCGGAAGTCAAATTATTTTAATGCAGTTTTGTTCCAAAGATTGAGTGAATTCTAAAAACACCTTTATAATTGAAATGGGGCAATTTGAGACAAAGATATGGCCATTTATTTCAAGGTTGACCCTATTTAATGTTTGCCTTATATTTTCTATTAATCGAAGAATATCTTTTAATATCTTTCTTAGATGAGTCGGAAGTCAAATTATTTTAATGCAGTTTTGTTCCAAAGATTGAGTAAATTCTAAAAACACCTTTATAATTGAAATGGGGCAATTTTTGACGAAGATATGGCCATTTATTTCAAGGTAGACCCTATTTAATGCTTTCCATATATTTTCTATTTATCGAAGAATATCCCTTAATATCTTTCTTAGATGAGTCGGAAGTCAAATTATTTTAATGCAGTTTTGTTTCGAAGATTGGGTGAATTCTAAAATCACCTTTATAATTGAAATGGGGCAATTTTTTACGAAGATATGGCCATTTATTTCAAGGTAGACCCTATTTAATGCTTTCCATATATTTTCTATTTATCGAAGAATATCCCTTAATATCTTTCTTAGATGAGTCGGAAGTCAAATTATTTTAATGCAGTTTTGTTCCAAAGATTGCGTGAATTCTAAAAACACCATTATAATTGAAATGGAGCAATTTTTGACGAAGATATGGCCATTTATTTCAAGGTAGACCCTATTTAATGCTTTCCATAGCTTTTCTGTTAATCAAGAATATCCCTTAATATCTTTCTTAGATGAATCGGAAGTCAAATTATTTTAATGCAGTTTTGTTCCAAAGATTGAGTGAATTCTAAAAACACCTTTATAATTGAAATGGGGCAATTTTTGACGAAGATATGGCCATTTATTTCAAGGTAGACCCTATTTAATGCTTTCCATATATTTTCTATTTATCGAAGAATATCCCTTAATATCTTTCTTAGATGAGTCGGAAGTCAAATTATTTTAATGCAGTTTTGTTCCAAAGATTGCGTGAATTCTAAAAACACCTTTATAATTGAAATGGGGCAATTTTTGACGAAGATATGGCCATTTATTTCAAGGTAGACCCTATTTAATGCTTTCCATAGCTTTTCTGTTAATCAAGAATATCCCTTAATATCTTTCTTAGATGAATCGAAAGTCAAATTATTTTAATGCAGTTTTGTTCCAAAGATTGCGTGAATTCTAAAAACTTCTTTATAATTGAAATGGGGCAATTTTTGACGAAGATATGGCCATTTATTTCAAGGTAGACCCTATTTAATGCTTTCCATAGCTTTTCTGTTAATCAAGAATATCCCTTAATATCTTTCTTAGATGAATCGGAAGTCAAATTATTTTAATGCAGTTTTGTTCCAAAGATCGATTGAATTCTAAAAAACACCTTTAAAACTGAAATGGGGCAATTTTTGACGAAGATATGGCCATTTATTTCAAGGTTGACCCTATTTAATGTTTGCCTTATATTTTCTATTAATCGAAGAATATCTTTTAATATCTTTCTTAGATGAGTCGGAAGTCAAATTATTTTAATGCAGTTTTGTTCCACAGATTGCGCGAATTCTAAAAACACCTTTAAAACTGAAATGGGGCAAGTTTTGACGAAGATATGGCCATTTATTTCAAGGTAGACCCTATTTAATGCTTTCCATATATTTTCTATTTATCGAAGAATATCCCTTAATATCTTTCTTAGATGAGTCGGAAGTCAAATTATTTTAATGCAGTTTTGTTCCAAAGATTGCGTGAATTCTAAAAACTTCTTTATAATTGAAATGGGGCAATTTTTGACGAAGATATGGCCATTTATTTCAAGGTAGACCCTATTTAATGCTTTCCATAGCTTTTCTGTTAATCAAGAATATCCGTTAATATCTTTCTTAGATGAATCGGAAGTCAAATTATTTTAATGCAGTTTTGTTCCAAAGATTGAGTGAATTCTAAAAACACCTTTATAATTGAAATGGGGCAATTTTTGACGAAGATATGGCCATTTATTTCAAGGTAGACCCTATTTAATGCTTTCCATAGCTTTTCTGTTAATCAAGAATATCCCTTAATATCTTTCTTAGATGAATCGGAAGTCAAATTATTTTAATGCAGTTTTGTTCCAAAGATTGAGTGAATTCTAAAAACACCTTTATAATTGAAATGGGGCAATTTGAGACAAAGATATGGCCATTTATTTCAAGGTTGACCCTATTTAATGTTTGCCTTATATTTTCTATTAATCGAAGAATATCTCTTAATATCTTTCTTAGATGAGTCGGAAGTCAAATTATTTTAATGCAGTTTTGTTTCAAAGATTGTTTGAATTCTAAAAACACCTTTATAATTGAAATGGGGCAATTTTTGACGAAGATATGGCCATTTATTTCAAGGTAGACCCTATTTAATGCTTTCCATAGCTTTTCTGTTAATCAAGAATATCCCTTAATATCTTTCTCAGATGAATCGGAAGTCAAATTATTTTAATGCAGTTTTGTTCCAAAGATTGAGTGAATTCTAAAAACACCTTTATAATTGAAATGGGGCAATTTGAGACAAAGATATGGCCATTTATTTCAAGGTTGACCCTATTTAATGTTTGCCTTATATTTTCTATTAATCGAAGAATATCCCTTAATATCTTTCTTAGATGAATCGGAAGTCAAATTATTTTAATGCAGTTTTGTTCCAAAGATTGAGTGAATTCTAAAAACACCTTTATAATTGAAATGGGGCAATTTTTGACGAAGATATGGCCATTTATTTCAAGGTAGACCCTATTTAATGCTTTCCATAGCTTTTCTGTTAATCAAGAATATCCCTTAATATCTTTCTTAGATGAATCGGAAGTCAAATTATTTTAATGCAGTTTTGTTCCAAAGATTGAGTGAATTCTAAAAACACCTTTATAATTGAAATGGGGCAATTTGAGACAAAGATATGGCCATTTATTTCAAGGTTGACCCTATTTAATGTTTGCCTTATATTTTCTATTAATCGAAGAATATCTTTTAATATCTTTCTTAGATGAGTCGGAAGTCAAATTATTTTAATGCAGTTTTGTTCCAAAGATTGAGTAAATTCTAAAAACACCTTTATAATTGAAATGGGGCAATTTTTGACGAAGATATGGCCATTTATTTCAAGGTAGACCCTATTTAATGCTTTCCATATATTTTCTATTTATCGAAGAATATCCCTTAATATCTTTCTTAGATGAGTCGGAAGTCAAATTATTTTAATGCAGTTTTGTTTCGAAGATTGGGTGAATTCTAAAATCACCTTTATAATTGAAATGGGGCAATTTTTTACGAAGATATGGCCATTTATTTCAAGGTAGACCCTATTTAATGCTTTCCATATATTTTCTATTTATCGAAGAATATCCCTTAATATCTTTCTTAGATGAGTCGGAAGTCAAATTATTTTAATGCAGTTTTGTTCCAAAGATTGCGTGAATTCTAAAAACACCATTATAATTGAAATGGAGCAATTTTTGACGAAGATATGGCCATTTATTTCAAGGTAGACCCTATTTAATGCTTTCCATAGCTTTTCTGTTAATCAAGAATATCCCTTAATATCTTTCTTAGATGAATCGGAAGTCAAATTATTTTAATGCAGTTTTGTTCCAAAGATTGAGTGAATTCTAAAAACACCTTTATAATTGAAATGGGGCAATTTTTGACGAAGATATGGCCATTTATTTCAAGGTAGACCCTATTTAATGCTTTCCATATATTTTCTATTTATCGAAGAATATCCCTTAATATCTTTCTTAGATGAGTCGGAAGTCAAATTATTTTAATGCAGTTTTGTTCCAAAGATTGCGTGAATTCTAAAAACACCTTTATAATTGAAATGGGGCAATTTTTGACGAAGATATGGCCATTTATTTCAAGGTAGACCCTATTTAATGCTTTCCATAGCTTTTCTGTTAATCAAGAATATCCCTTAATATCTTTCTTAGATGAATCGGAAGTCAAATTATTTTAATGCAGTTTTGTTCCAAAGATTGAGTGAATTCTAAAAACACCTTTATAATTGAAATGGGGCAATTTTTGACGAAGATATGGCCATTTATTTCAAGGTAGACCCTATTTAATGCTTTCCATAGCTTTTCTGTTAATCAAGAATATCCCTTAATATCTTTCTTAGATGAATCGGAAGTCAAATTATTTTAATGCAGTTTTGTTCCAAAGATTGAGTGAATTCTAAAAACACCTTTATAATTGAAATGGGGCAATTTGAGACAAAGATATGGCCATTTATTTCAAGGTTGACCCTATTTAATGTTTGCCTTATATTTTCTATTAATCGAAGAATATCCCTTAATATCTTTCTTAGATGAGTCGAAAGTCAAATTATTTTAATGCAGTTTTGTTCCACAGATTGCGCGAATTCTAAAAACACCTTTAAAACTGAAATGGGGCAATTTTTGACGAAGATATGGCCATTTATTTCAAGATAGACCTTATTTAATGCTTTCCATAGCTTTTCTGTTAATCAAGAATATCCCTTAATATCTTTCTTAGATGAATCGGAAGTCAAATTATTTTAATGCAGTTTTGTTCCAAAGATTGAGTGAATTCTAAAAACACCTTTATAATTGAAATGGGGCAATTTTTGACGAAGATATGGCCATTTATTTCAAGGTAGACCCTATTTAATGCTGTCCATAGCTTTTCTGTTAATCAAGAATATCCCTTAATATCTTTCTTAGATGAATCGGAAGTCAAATTATTTTAATGCAGTTTTGTTCCAAAGATCGAGTGAATTCTAAAAACACCTTTATAATTGAAATGGGGCAATTTTTTACGAAGATATGGCCATTTATTTCAAGGTAGACCCTATTTAATGCTTTCCATATATTTTCTATTTATCGAAGAATATCCCTTAATATCTTTCTTAGATGAGTCGGAAGTCAAATTATTTTAATGCAGTTTTGTTCCAAAGATTGCGTGAATTCTAAAAACACCTTTATAATTGAAATGAGGCAATTTTTGACGAAGATATGGCCATTTATTTCAAGGTAGACCCTATTTAATGCTTTCCATATATTTTCTATTTATCGAAGAATATCCCTTAATATCTTTCGTAGATGAGTCGGAAGTCAAATTAGTTTAATGCAGTTTTGTTCCAAAGATCAAGTGAATTCTAAAAACATTTTTATACTTGAAATGGGGGGAATTTTTGGCGAAGATATGGCCATTTATTTCAAGGTAGACCCTATTTAATGCTTTCCATATATTTTCTATTTATCGAAGAATATCCCTTAATATCTTTCTTAGATGAGTCGGATGTCAAATTATTTTAATGCAGTTTTGTTCCAAAGATCGAGTGAATTCTAAAAACACCTCTATAATTGTAATGGGGCAATTTTTGACGAAGATATGGCCATTTATTTCAAGGTAGACCCTATTTAATGCTTTCCATAGCTTTTCTGTTAATCAAGAATATCCCTTAATATCTTTCTTAGATGAATCGGAAGTCAAATTATTTTAATGCAGTTTTGTTCCAAAGATTGAGTGAATTCTAAAAACACCTTTATAATTGAAATGGGGCAATTTGAGACAAAGATATGGCCATTTATTTCAAGGTTGACCCTATTTAATGTTTGCCTTATATTTTCTATTTATCGAAGAATCTCCATTAATATCTTTCTTAGTTGAGTCGGAAGTCAAATTATTTTAATGCAGTTTTGTTCCAAAGATCAAGTTAATTCTAAAAACACCTTTATAATTGAAATGGGGCAATTTTTGACGAAGATATGGCCATTTATTTCAAGGTTGACCCTATTTAATGCTTTCCATATATTTTCTATTTATCGAAGAATATCCCTTAATATCTTTCTTAGATGAGTCGGAAGTCAAATTATTTTAATGCAGTTTTCTTCCAAAGATCGAGTGAATTCTAAAAACACCTCTATAATTGAAATGGGGCAATTTTTGACGAAGATATGGCCATTTATTTCAAGGTAGACCCTATTTAATGCTTTCCATAGCTTTTCTGTTAATCAAGAATATCCCTTAATATCTTTCTTAGATGAATCGGAAGTCAAATTATTTTAATGCAGTTTTGTTCCAAAGATTGAGTGAATTCTAAAAGCACCTTTATAATTGAAATGGGGCAATTTGAGACAAAGATATGGCCATTTATTTCAAGGTTGACCCTATTTAATGTTTGCCTTATATTTTCTAATAATCGAAGAATATCCTTTAATATCTTTCTTAGATGAGTCGGAAGTCAAATTATTTTAATGCAGTTTTGTTCCAAAGATCAAGCAAATTTCTAAAAAACACCCTTTATAATTGAAATGGGGCAATTTTTGACGAAGATATGGGCCATTTTATTTCAGGGTAGACCCTATTTAATGTTTGGCTTATATTTTCTATTAATCGAAGAATATCCCTTAATATCTTTCTTAGATGAGTCGGAAGTCAAATTATTTTAATGCAGTTTTGTTCCAAAGATTGCGTGAATTCTAAAAACACCTTTATAATTGAAATGGGGCAATTTTTGACGAAGATATGGCCATTTATTTCAAGGTAGACCCTATTTAATGCTTTCCATAGCTTTTCTGTTAATCAAGAATATCCCTTAATATCTTTCTTAGATGAATCGGAAGTCAAATTATTTTAATGCAGTTTTGTTCCAAAGATTAAGTGAATTCTAAAAACACCTTTATAATTGAAATGGGGCAATTTTTGACGAAGATATGGCCATTTATTTCAAGGTAGACCCTATTTAATGCTTTCCATAGCTTTTCTGTTAATCAAGAATATCCCTTAATATCTTTCTTAGATGAATCGGAAGTCAAATTATTTTAATGCAGTTTTGTTCCAAAGATTGAGTGAATTCTAAAAACACCTTTATAATTGAAATGGGGCAATTTGAGACAAAGATATGGCCATTTATTTCAAGGTTGACCCTATTTAATGTTTGCCTTATATTTTCTATTTATCGAAGAATATCCCTTAATATCTTTCTTAGATGAGTCGGAAGTCAAATTATTTTAATGCAGTTTTGTTCCAAAGATCAAGTGAATTCTAAAAACACCTTTATAATTGAAATGGGGCAATTTTTTACGAAGATATGGCCATTTATTTCAAGGTAGACCCTATTTAATGCTTTCCATATATTTTCTATTTATCGAAGATTATCCCTTAATATCTTTCCTAGCTGAGTCGAAAGTCAAATTATTTTAATGCAGTTTTGTTCCAAAGGTCGAGCGAATTCTAAAAACATCTTTATAATTGAAAGGGGGCAATTTTTGACGAAGATATAGCCATTTATTTCAAGGTAGACCCTATTTAATGCTTTCCATATATTTTCTATTTATCGAAGATTATCCCTTAATATCTTTCCTAGATGAGTCGAAAGTCAAATTATTTTAATGCAGTTTTGTTCCAAAGATCAAGTGAATTCTAAAAACACCTTTATAATTGAAATGGGGCAATTTTTGACGAAGATATGGCCATTTATTTCAAGGTAGACCCTATTTAATGCTTTCCATATATTTTCTATTTATCGAAGAATATCCCTTAATATCTTTCTTAGATGAGTCGGAAGTCAAATTATTTTAATGCAGTTTTGTTTCGAAGATTGGGTGAATTCTAAAATCACCTTTATAATTGAAATGGGGCAATTTTTTACGAAGATATGGCCATTTATTTCAAGGTAGACCCTATTTAATGCTTTCCATATATTTTCTATTTATCGAAGAATATCCCTTAATATCTTTCTTAGATGAATCGGAAGTCAAATTATTTTAATGCAGTTTTGTTCCAAAGATTGAGTGAATTCTAAAAACACCTTTATAATTGAAATGGGGCAATTTTTGACGAAGATATGGCCATTTATTTCAAGGTAGACCCTATTTAATGCTTTCCATAGCTTTTCTGTTAATCAAGAATATCCCTTAATATCTTTCTTAGATGAGTCGGAAGTCAAATTATTTTAATGCAGTTTTGTTCCAAAGATTGAGTGAATTCTAAAAACACCTTTATAATTGAAATGGGGCAATTTGAGACAAAGATATGGCCATTTATTTCAAGGTTGACCCTATTTAATGTTTGCCTTATATTTTCTATTAATCGAAGAATATCCCTTAATATCTTTCTTAGATGAATCGGAAGTCAAATTATTTTAATGCAGTTTTGTTCCAAAGATTGAGTGAATTCTAAAAACACCTTTATAATTGAAATGGGGCAATTTTTGACGAAGATATGGCCATTTATTTCAAGGTAGACCCTATTTAATGCTTTCCATAGCTTTTCTGTTAATCAAGAATATCCCTTAATATCTTTCTTAGATGAATGGGAAGTCAAATTATTTCAATGCAGTTTTGTTCCAAAGATTGAGTGAATTCTAAAAACACCTTTATAATTGAAATGGGGCAATTTGAGACAAAGATATGGCCATTTATTTCAAGGTTGACCCTATTTAATGTTTGCCTTATATTTTCTATTAATCGAAGAATATCTTTTAATATCTTTCTTAGATGAGTCGGAAGTCAAATTATTTTAATGCAGTTTTGTTCCAAAGATCAAGCAAATTCTAAAAACACCTTTATAATTGAAATGGGGCAATTTTTGACGAAGATATGGCCATTTATTTCAAGGTAGACCCTATTTAATGCTTTCCATATATTTTCTATTTATCGAAGAATATCCCTTAATATCTTTCTTAGATGAGTCGGAAGTCAAATTATTTTAATGCAGTTTTGTTCCAAAGATCGATTAAATTCTAAAATCACCTTTATAATTGAAATGGGGCAATTTTTTACGAAGATATGGCCATTTATTTCAAGGTAGACCTTATTTAATGCTTTCCATATATTTTCTATTTATCGAAGAATATCCCTTAATATCTTTCTTAGATGAGTCAGAAGTCAAATTATTTTAATGCAGTTTTGTTCCACAGATTGCGCGAATTCTAAAAACACCTTTAAAACTGAAATGGGGCAATTTTTGACGAAGATATGTCCATTTATTTCAAGGTAGACCTTATTTAATGCTTTCCATAGCTTTTCTGTTAATCAAGAATATCCCTTAATATCTTTCTTAGGTGAATCGGAAGTCAAATTATTTTAATGCAGTTTTGTTTCAAAGATTGAGTGAATTCTAAAAACACCTTTATAATTGAAATGGGGCAATTTGAGACAAAGATATGGCCATTTATTTCAAGGTTGACCCTATTTAATGTTTGCCTTATATTTTCTATTAATCGAAGAATATCTTTTAATATCTTTCTTAGATGAGTCGGAAGTCAAATTATTTTAATGCAGTTTTGTTCCAAAGAATTCTAAAAACACCTTTATAATTGAAATGGGGCAATTTTTGACGAAGATATGGCCATTTATTTCAAGGTAGACCCTATTTAATGCTTTCGATTTTTTTAATATTTATCGAAGAATATCCCTTAATATCTTTCTTAGATGAGTCGGAAGTCAAATTATTTTAATGCAGTTTTGTTCCAAAGATCAAGTGAATTCTAAAAACATTTTTATACTTGAAATGGGGCAATTTTTGACGAAGATATGGCCATTTATTTCAAGGTAGACCCTATTTAATGCTTTCCATATATTTTCTATTTATCGAAGAATATCCCTTAATATCTTTATTAGATGAGTGGGATGTCAAATTATTTTAATGCAGTTTTGTGCCAAAGATTGCGTGAATTCTAAAAACTTCTTTATAATTGAAATGGGGCAATTTTTGACGAAGATATGGCCATTTATTTCAAGGTAGACCCTATTTAATGCTTTCCATAGCTTTTCTGTTAATCAAGAATATCCCTTAATATCTTTCTTAGATGAATCGGAAGTCAAATTATTTTAATGCAGTTTTGTTCCAAAGATTGAGTGAATTCTAAAAACACCTTTATAATTGAAATGTGGCAATTTGAGACAAAGATATGGCCATTTATTTCAAGGTTGACCCTATTTAATGTTTGCCTTATATTTTCTATTAATCGAAGAATATCTTTTAATATCTTTCTTAGATGAGTCGGAAGTCAAATTATTTTAATACAGTTTTGTTCCAAAGATTGAGTGAATTCTAAAAACACCTTTATAATTGAAATGGGGCAATTTTTGACGAAGATATGGCCATTTATTTCAACGTAGACCCTATTTAATGCTTTCCATAGCTTTTCTGTTAATCAAGAATATCCCTTAATATCTTTCTTAGATGAATCGGAAGTCAAATTATTTTAATGCAGTTTTGTTCCAAAGATTGAGTGAATTCTAAAAACACCTTTATAATTGAAATGGGGCAATTTGAGACAAAGATATGGCCATTTATTTCAAGGTTGACTCTATTTAATGTTTGCCTTATATTTTCTATTAATCGAAGAATATCTTTTAATATCTTTCTTAGATGAGTCGGAAGTCAAATTATTTTAATGCAGTTTTGTTCCAAAGAATTCTAAAAACACCTTTATAATTGAAATGGGGCAATTTTTGACGAAGATATGGCCATTTATTTCAAGGTAGACCCTATTTAATGCTTTCGATTTTTTTTCTATTTATCGAAGAATATCCCTTAATATCTTTCTTAGATGAGTCGGAAGTCAAATTATTTTAATGCAGTTTTGTTCCAAAGATTGAGTGAATTCTAAAAACACCTTTATAATTGAAATGGGGCAATTTTTTACGAAGATATGGCCATTTATTTCAAGGTAGACCCTATTTAATGCTTTCCATATATTTTCTATTTATCGAAGATTATCCCTTAATATCTTTCCTTAGCTGAGTCGAAAGTCAAATTATTTTAATGCAGTTTTGTTCCAAAGGTCGAGCGAATTCTAAAAACATCTTTATAATTGAAAGGGGGCAATTTTTGACGAAGATATAGCCATTTATTTCAAGGTAGACCCTATTTAATGCTTTCCATATATTTTCTATTTATCGAAGATTATCCCTTAATATCTTTCCTAGATGAGTCGAAAGTCAAATTATTTTAATGCAGTTTTGTTCCAAAGATCAAGTGAATTCTAAAAACACCTTTATAATTGAAATGGGGCAATTTTTGACGAAGATATGGCCATTTATTTCAAGGTAGACCCTATTTAATGCTTTCCATATATTTTCTATTTATCGAAGAATATCCCTTAATATCTTTCTTAGATGAGTCGGAAGTCAAATTATTTTAATGCAGTTTTGTTTCGAAGATTGGGTGAATTCTAAAATCACCTTTATAATTGAAATGGGGCAATTTTTGACGAAGATATGGCCATTTATTTCAAGGTAGACCCTATTTAATGCTTCCCTTATATTTTCTATTTATCGAAGAATATCCTTTAATATCTTTCTTAGATGAGTCGGAAGTCAAATTATTTTAATGCAGTTTTGTTCCAAAGATTGAGTGAATTCTAAAAACACCTTTATAATTGAAATGGGGCAATTTTTGACGAAGATATGGCCATTTATTTCAAGGTAGACCCTATTTAATGCTTTCCATAGCTTTTCTGTTAATCGAAGAATATCCCTTAATATCTTTCTTAGATGAGTCGGAAGTCAAATTATTTTAATGCAGTTTTGTTCCAAAGATTGAGTGAATTCTAAAAACACCTTTATAATTGAAATGGGGCAATTTGAGACAAAGATATGGCCATTTATTTCAAGGTTGACCCTATTTAATGTTTGCCTTATATTTTCTATTAATCGAAGAATATCCCTTAATATCTTTCTTAGATGAATCGGAAGTCAAATTATTTTAATGCAGTTTTGTTCCAAAGATTGAGTGAATTCTAAAAACACCTTTTATAATTGAAATGGGGCAATTTTTGACGAAGATATGGCCATTTATTTCAAGGTAGACCCTATTTAATGCTTTCCATAGCTTTTCTGTT
Source organism: Drosophila grimshawi (assembly GCF_018153295.1). Classification (NCBI taxonomy): domain Eukaryota; kingdom Metazoa; phylum Arthropoda; class Insecta; order Diptera; family Drosophilidae; genus Drosophila; species Drosophila grimshawi. The sequence goes on along the minus strand of NW_025062705.1, from coordinate 2,958 downwards.
AATCAAGAATATCCCTTAATATCTTTCTTAGATGAATGGGAAGTCAAATTATTTCAATGCAGTTTTGTTCCAAAGATTGAGTGAATTCTAAAAACACCTTTATAATTGAAATGGGGCAATTTGAGACAAAGATATGGCCATTTATTTCAAGGTTGACCCTATTTAATGTTTGCCTTATATTTTCTATTAATCGAAGAATATCTTTTAATATCTTTCTTAGATGAGTCGGAAGTCAAATTATTTTAATGCAGTTTTGTTCCAAAGATTGAGTAAATTCTAAAAACACCTTTATAATTGAAATGGGGCAATTTTTGACGAAGATATGGCCATTTATTTCAAGGTAGACCCTATTTAATGCTTTCCATATATTTTCTATTTATCGAAGAATATCCCTTAATATCTTTCTTAGATGAGTCGGAAGTCAAATTATTTTAATGCAGTTTTGTTCCAAAGATCAAGTGAATTCTAAAAACACCTTTATAATTGAAATGGGGCAATTTTTGACGAAGATATGGCCATTTATTTCAAGGTAGACCCTATTTAATGCTTTCCATATATTTTCTATTTATCGAAGAATATCCCTTAATATCTTTCTTAGATGAGTCGGAAGTCAAATTATTTTAATGCAGTTTTGTTCCAAAGATTGGGTGAATTCTAAAATCACCTTTTATAATTGAAATGGGGCAATTTTTTACGAAGATATGGCCATTTATTTCAAGGTAGACCCTATTTAATGCTTCCATATCTTTTCTATTTATCGAAGAATATCCCTTAATATCTTTCTTAGATGAGTCGGAAGTCAAATTATTTTAATGCAGTTTTGTTCCAAAGATTGAGTGAATTCTAAAAACACCTTTATAATTGAAATGGGGCAATTTTTGACGAAGATATGGCCATTTATTTCAAGGTAGACCCTATTTAATGCTTTCCATAGCTTTTCTGTTAATCAAGAATATCCCTTAATATCTTTCTTAGATGAATCGGAAGTCAAATTATTTTAATGCAGTTTTGTTCCAAAGATTGAGTGAATTCTAAAAACACCTTTATAATTGAAATGGGGCAATTTGAGACAAAGATATGGCCATTTATTTCAAGGTTGACCCTATTTAATGTTTGCCTTATATTTTCTATTAATCGAAGAATATCCCTTAATATCTTTCTTAGATGAATCGGAAGTCAAATTATTTTAATGCAGTTTTGTTCCAAAGATTGAGTGAATTCTAAAAACACCTTTATAATTGAAATGGGGCAATTTTTGACGAAGATATGGCCATTTATTTCAAGGTAGACCCTATTTAATGCTTTCCATAGCTTTTCTGTTAATCAAGAATATCCCTTAATATCTTTCTTAGATGAATGGGAAGTCAAATTATTTCAATGCAGTTTTGTTCCAAAGATTGAGTGAATTCTAAAAACACCTTTATAATTGAAATGGGGCAATTTGAGACAAAGATATGGCCATTTATTTCAAGGTTGACCCTATTTAATGTTTGCCTTATATTTTCTATTAATCGAAGAATATCTTTTAATATCTTTCTTAGATGAGTCGGAAGTCAAATTATTTTAATGCAGTTTTGTTCCAAAGATTGAGTAAATTCTAAAAAACACCTTTATAATTGAAATGGGGCAATTTTTGACGAAGATATGGCCATTTATTTCAAGGTAGACCCTATTTAATGCTTTCCATATATTTTCTATTTATCGAAGAATATCCCTTAATATCTTTCTTAGATGAGTCGGAAGTCAAATTATTTTAATGCAGTTTTGTTCCAAAGATCGATTAAATTCTAAAATCACCTTTATAATTGAAATGGGGCAATTTTTTACGAAGATATGGCCATTTATTTCAAGGTAGACCTTATTTAATGCTTTCCATATATTTTCTATTTATCGAAGAATATCCCTTAATATCTTTCTTAGATGAGTCAGAAGTCAAATTATTTTAATGCAGTTTTGTTCCACAGATTGCGCGAATTCTAAAAACACCTTTAAAACTGAAATGGGGCAATTTTTGACGAAGATATGTCCATTTATTTCAAGGTAGACCTTATTTAATGCTTTCCATAGCTTTTCTGTTAATCAAGAATATCCCTTAATATCTTTCTTAGGTGAATCGGAAGTCAAATTATTTTAATGCAGTTTTGTTTCAAAGATTGAGTGAATTCTAAAAACACCTTTATAATTGAAATGGGGCAATTTGAGACAAAGATATGGCCATTTATTTCAAGGTTGACCCTATTTAATGTTTGCCTTATATTTTCTATTAATCGAAGAATATCTTTTAATATCTTTCTTAGATGAGTCGGAAGTCAAATTATTTTAATGCAGTTTTGTTCCAAAGAAGATTCTAAAAACACCTTTATAATTGAAATGGGGCAATTTTTGACGAAGATATGGCCATTTATTTCAAGGTAGACCCTATTTAATGCTTTCGATTTTTTTTAATATTTATCGAAGAATATCCCTTAATATCTTTCTTAGATGAGTCGGAAGTCAAATTATTTTAATGCAGTTTTGTTCCAAAGATCAAGTGAATTCTAAAAACATTTTTATACTTGAAATGGAGCAATTTTTGACGAAGATATGGCCATTTATTTCAAGGTAGACCCTATTTAATGCTTTCCATATATTTTCTATTTATCGAAGAATATCCCTTAATATCTTTCTTAGATGAGTCGGATGTCAAATTATTTTAATGCAGTTTTGTTCCAAAGATTGCGTGAATTCTAAAAACTTCTTTATAATTGAAATGGGGCAATTTTTTGACGAAGATATGGCCATTTATTTCAAGGTAGACCCTATTTAATGCTTTCCATAGCTTTTCTGTTAATCAAGAATATCCCTTAATATCTTTCTTAGATGAATCGGAAGTCAAATTATTTTAATGCAGTTTTGTTCCAAAGATTGAGTGAATTCTAAAAACACCTTTATAATTGAAATGTGGCAATTTGAGACAAA
>NW_025062704.1:0-2841 GCF_018153295.1 Drosophila grimshawi | reverse complement strand
TTATTGGCGAAGATACATCCGTTTGAATTTGGAAACAGAAACTTAAAACGTAAATTTCTCGAAATGACTTCGAGACTACATATTTTCAGCTTTTGATGCAGAATCAAAATATATAAGAGGGAGCTTCATAATGTTGAAAGAAATTCTAACTTTTGACAATTATTGGCGAAGATACATCCGTTTGAATTTGGAAACAGAAACTTAAAACGTCAATTTCTCGAAATGACTTCGGACGACATATTTTCAACTTTTGATGCAGAGTCAAAATATGTAAAAGGGCTTGATAATGTTGAAAGAAATTCTAACTTCTGACAATTATTGGCCGAAGATACATCCCGTTTCAATTTGGAAGCAGAACTTAAAACGTCAATTTCTCGAAGTGACTTCGAGACTACATATTTTCAGCTTTTGATTCAGAATCAAAATATTTAAAGAAAAATTGATAATGTTGAAAGAAATTCTAACTTCTGACAATTATTGGCGAAGATACATCCGTTTGTTTTTGGGAACAGAAACTTAAAACGTCAATTTCTCAAGGAAATGACTTCCAGACTACTTATTTTCAGCTTTTGATGCAAGAATCAAAATATATAAAAAGGGCTTCATAATGTTGAAAAGATTCTAACTTCTGACAATTATTGGCGAAGATACATTCGTTTGAATTTGGAAACAGAAACTTAAAACGTCAATTTCTCGAATTGACTTCAAGGCTACATATTTTCAGCTTTTGATGCCAGAATCAAAATATATAAAAAGGAGCTTCATAATGTTGAAAGAAATTCTAACTTTTGACAATTATTGGCGAAGATACATCCGTTTGAATTTGGAAACAGAAACTTAAAACGTCAATTTCTCAGAAAATGACTTCGAGACTACATATTTTCAGCTTTTGATGCAGAATCAAAATATATAAAAAGGGCTTCATAATGTTGAAAGAAATTCTAACTTCTGACAATTATTGGCGAAGTACATCCGTTTGAATTTGGAAACAGAAACTTAAAACGTCAATTTCAAAAATGACTTCGAGACTTCTCTTATTTTCAGCTTTTGATGCAGAATCAAAATATATAAAAAGGGCTTCATAATGTTGAAAGAAATTCTAACTTCTGACAATTATTGGCGAAGATACAACCGTTTGAATTTGGAAACAGAAACTTAAAACGTCAATTTCTCGAAATGACTCCAGACTACTTATTTTCAGCTTTTGATGCAGAATCAAAATATATAAAGGGAGCTTCATAATGTTGAAAGAAATTCTAACTTTTGACAATTATTGGCAAAGATACATCCGTTTGAATTTGGAAACAGAAACTTAAAACGTCAATTTCTCGAAATGACTTCGAGACTATTTATTTTCAGCTTTTGATGCAGAATCAAAATATATAAAGAGGGCTTCATAATGTTGAAGAAAATTCGCTTTTTACAATTATTGGCGAAGATACAACCGTTTGAATTTGGAAACAGAAACTTAAAACGTCAATTTCTCGAATTGACTTCAAGACTACATATTTTCAGATTTTGATGCAGAATCAAAATATATAAAAAGGGTTTCATAATGTTGAAGGAAATTCTAACTCCTGACAATTATTGGCGAAGATACATCCGTTTGAATTTGGAAACAGAAACTTAAAACGTCAATTTCTCAAGAAATGACTTCGAGACTACATATTTTCAGCTTTTGATTCAGAATCAAAATATTTAAAGAGGGCTTCATAATGTTGAAAGAAATTCTAACTTCTGACAATTATTGGCGAAGATACATCCGTTTGAATTTGGGAACAGAAACTTAAACGTTAATTTCTCGAAATGACTTTGAGACTACATATTTTCAGCTTTTGATGCAGAATCAAAATATATAAAAAGGGCTTCATAATGTTGAAAGAAATTCTGACTTCTGACAATTATTGGCGAAGATACATCCGTTTGAATTTGGAAACAGAAACTTAAAACGTCAATTTCTCGAAATGACTTCGAGACTATATATTTTCAGCTTTTGATGCAGAATCAAAATATATAAAAAAAGGGCTTCCTAATGTTGAAAGAAATTCTAACTTTTGACAATTATTGTTGAAGATACATCCGTTTGAATTTGGAAACAGAAACTTAAAACGTCAATTTCTCGAAATGACTTCGAGACTATTATTTTCAGCTTTTGATGCAGAATCAATATATATAAAAAAGGCTTCATAATGTTGAAAGAAATTCTAACTTTTGACAATTATTGGCGAAGATACAACCGTTTGAATTTGGAAACAGAAACTTAAAACGTCAATTTCTCGAATTGACTTCAAGACTACATATTTTTCAGCTTTTGATGCAGAATCAAAATATATAAATAGGGCTTCATAATGTTGAAAGAAATTCTAACTTTTGACAATTATTGGCGAAGATACATCGTTTGAATTTGGAAACAGAAACTTAAAACGTCAATTTCTCCAAGTAACTTTGAGACTACTTATTTTCAACTTTTGATGCAGAATCAATATATATAAATAAGGCTTCATAATGTTGAAAGAAATTCTAACTTTTGACAATTATTGGCGAAGATACAACCGTTTTGAATTTGGAAACAGAAACTTAAAACGTCAATTTCTCGAATTGACTTCAAGACTACATATTTTCAGCTTTTGATGCAGAATCAAAATATATAAAAAGGGCTTCATAATGTTGAAAGAAATTCTAGCTTCTGACAATTATTGGCGAAGATACATCCGTTTGAATTTGGAAACGAAACTTAAAACGTCAATTTCTCGAAATGACTTCGAGACTACATATTTTCAACTTTTGATGCAGAATCAAAATATGTAAAAAGGAGCGAGATAATGTTGAAGAAATTCTAAC
>NW_025062703.1:0-5598 GCF_018153295.1 Drosophila grimshawi | reverse complement strand
TGCATTAAAATAATTTGACTTCCGACTCATCTAAGAAAGATATTAAGGGATATTCTTCGATAAATAGAAAATATATGGAAAGCATTAAATAGGGTCTAATTTTTTTTTCTTCATAAAATCCCCCCTTCTTTTTTAAAAGGGTTTTTTTAAATTACTTTAATCTTTGAAACAAAACTGCATTAAAATAATTTGACTTCCGGACTCATCTAAGAAAAGATATTAAGGGATATTCTTCGATAAATAGAAAATATATGGAAAGCATTAAATAGGGTCTACCTTGAAATAAATGGCCATATCTTCGTCAAAAATTGCCCCATTTCAATTATAAAGGTGTTTTTAGAATTCACTTGATCTTTGGAACAAAACTGCATTAAAATAATTTGACTTCCGACTCATCTAAGAAAGATATTAAGGGATATTCTTCGATAAATAGAAAATATATGGAAAGCATTAAATAGGGTCTACCTTGAAATAAATGGCCATATCTTCGTCAAAAATTGCCCCATTTCAATTATAAAGGTGTTTTTAGAATTCACTTGATCTTTGAAACAAAACTGCATTAAAATAATTTGACTTCCGACTCATCTAAGAAAGATATTAAGGGATATTCTTCGATAAATAGAAAATATATGGAAAGCATTAAATAGGGTCTACCTGAAATAAATGGCCATATCTTCGTCAAAAATTGCCCCATTTCAATTATAAAGGTGTTTTTAGAATTCACTCGATCTTTGGAACAAAACTGCATTAAAATAATTTGACTTCCGACTCATCTAAGAAAGATATTAAGGGATATTCTTCGATAAATAGAAAATATATGGAAAGCATTAAATAGGGTCTACCTTGAAATAAATGGCCATATCTTCGTCAAAAATTGCCCCATTTCAATTATAAAGGTGTTTTTAGAATTCACTGGATCTTTGGAACAAAACTGCATTAAAATAATTTGACTTCCGACTCATCTAAGAAAGATATTAAGGGATATTCTTCGATAAATAGAAAATATATGGAAAGCATTAAATAGGGTCTACCTTGAAATAAATGGCCATATCTTCGTCAAAAATTGCCCCATTTCAATTATAAAGGTGTTTTTAGAATTCACTTGATCTTTGGAAACAAAACTGCATTAAAATAATTTGACTTCCGACTCATCTAAGAAAGATATTAAGGGATATTCTTCGATAAATAGAAAATATATGGAAAGCATTAAATAGGGTCTACCTTGAAATAAATGGCCATATCTTCGTCAAAAATTGCCCCATTTCAATTATAAAGGTGTTTTTAGAATTCACTTGATCTTTGGAACAAAACTGCATTAAAATAATTTGACTTCCGACTCATCTAAGAAAGATATTAAGGGATATTCTTCGATAAATAGAAAATATATGGAAAGCATTAAATAGGGTCTACCTTGAAATAAATGGCCATATCTTCGTCAAAAATTGCCCCATTTCAATTATAAAGGTGTTTTTAGAATTCACTTGATCTTTGGAACAAAACTGCATTAAAATAATTTGACTTCCGACTCATCTAAGAAAGATATTAAGGGATATTCTTCGATAAATAGAAAATATATGGAAAGCATTAAATAGGGTCTACCTTGAAATAAATGGCCATATCTTCGTCAAAAATTGCCCCATTTCAATTATAAAGGTGTTTTTAGAATTCACTCGATCTTTGGAACAAAACTGCATTAAAATAATTTGACTTCCGACTCATCTAAGAAAGATATTAAGGGATATTCTTCGATAAATAGAAAATATATGGAAAGCATTAAATAGGGTCTACCTTGAAATAAATGGCCATATCTTCGTCAAAAATTGCCCCATTTCAATTATAAAGGTGTTTTTAGAATTCACTTGATCTTTGGAACAAAACTGCATTAAAATAATTTGACTTCCGACTCATCTAAGAAAGATATTAAGGGATATTCTTCGATAAATAGAAAATATATGGAAAGCATTAAATAGGGTCTACCTTGAAATAAATGGCCATATCTTCGTCAAAAATTGCCCCATTTCAATTATAAAGGTGTTTTTAGAATTCACTTAATCTTTGGAAACAAAAACTGCATTAAAATAATTTGACTTCCGACTCATCTAAGAAAGATATTAAGGGATATTCTTCGATAAATAGAAAATATATGGAAAGCATTAAATAGGGTCTACCTTGAAATAAATGGCCATATCTTCGTCAAAAATTGCCCCATTTCAATTATAAAGGTGTTTTTAGAATTCACTTGATCTTTGGAACAAAACTGCATTAAAATAATTTGACTTCCGACTCATCTAAGAAAGATATTAAGGGATATTCTTCGATAAATAGAAAATATATGGAAAGCATTAAATAGGGTCTACCTTGAAATAAATGGCCATATCTTCGTCAAAAATTGCCCCATTTCAATTATAAAGGTGTTTTTAGAATTCACTTAATCTTTGGAACAAAACTGCATTAAAATAATTTGACTTCCGACTCATCTAAGAAAGATATTAAGGGATATTCTTCGATAAATAGAAAATATATGGAAAGCATTAAATAGGGTCTACCTTGAAATAAATGGCCATATCTTCGTCAAAAATTGCCCCATTTCAATTATAAAGGTGTTTTTAGAATTCACTTGATCTTTGGAACAAAAACTGCATTAAAATAATTTGACTTCCGACTCATCTAAGAAAGATATTAAGGGATATTCTTCGATAAATAGAAAATATATGGAAAGCATTAAATAGGGTCTACCTTGAAAATAAATGGCCATATCTTCGTCAAAAATTGCCCCATTTCAATTATAAAGGTGTTTTTAGAATTCACTTGATCTTTGAAACAAAACTGCATTAAAATAATTTGACTTCCGACTCATCTAAGAAAGATATTAAGGGATATTCTTCGATAAATAGAAAATATATGGAAAGCATTAAATAGGGTCTACCTTGGAAATAAATGGCCATATCTTCGTCAAAAATTGCCCCATTTCAATTATAAAGGTGTTTTTAGGAATTCACTTGATCTTTGGAACAAAACTGCATTAAAATAATTTGACTTCCGACTCATCTAAGAAAGATATTAAGGGATATTCTTGATAAATAAGAAAATATATGGAAAGCATTAAATAGGGTCTACCTTGAAATAAATGGCCATATCTTCGTCAAAAATTGCCCCATTTCAATTATAAAGGTGTTTTTAGAATTCACTTGATCTTTGGAACAAAACTGCATTAAAATAATTTGACTTCCGACTCATCTAAGAAAGATATTAAGGGATATTCTTCGATAAATAGAAAATATATGGAAAGCATTAAATAGGGTCTACCTTGAAATAAATGGCCATATCTTCGTCAAAAATTGCCCCATTTCAATTATAAAGGTGTTTTTAGAATTCACTCGATCTTTGGAACAAAACTGCATTAAAATAATTTGACTTCCGACTCATCTAAGAAAGATATTAAGGGATATTCTTCGATAAATAGAAAATATATGGAAAGCATTAAATAGGGTCTACCTTGAAATAAATGGCCATATCTTCGTCAAAAATTGCCCCATTTCAATTATAAAGGTGTTTTTAGAATTCACTTGATCTTTGGAACAAAACTGCATTAAAATAATTTGACTTCCGACTCATCTAAGAAAGATATTAAGGGATATTCTTCGATAAATAGAAAATATATGGAAAGCATTAAATAGGGTCTACCTTGAAATAAATGGCCATATCTTCGTCAAAAATTGCCCCATTTCAATTATAAAGGTGTTTTTAGAATTCACTTGATCTTTGGAACAAAACTGCATTAAAATAATTTGACTTCCGACTCATCTAAGAAAAGATATTAAGGGATATTCTTCGATAAATAGAAAATATATGGAAAGTATTAAATAGGGTCTACCTTGAAATAAATGGCCATATCTTCGTCAAAAATTGCCCCATTTCAATTATAAAGGTGTTTTTAGAATTCACTTAATCTTTGAAACAAAACTGCATTAAAATAATTTGACTTCCGACTCATCTAAGAAAGATATTAAGGGATATTCTTCGATAAATAGAAAATATATGGAAAGCATTAAATAGGGTCTACCTTGAAATAAATGGCCATATCTTCGTCAAAAATTGCCCCATTTCAATTATAAAGGTGTTTTTAGAATTCACTCGATCTTTGGAACAAAACTGCATTAAAATAATTTGACTTCCGACTCATCTAAGAAAGATATTAAGGGATATTCTTCTTGATAAATAGAAAATATAGGAAAACAATAAATAGGGTCTACCTTGAAATAAATGGCCATACCTTCGTCAAAAATTGCCCCATTTCAATTATAAAGGTGTTTTTAGAATTCACTCGATCTTTGAAACAAAAACTGCATTAAAATAATTTGACTTCCGACTCATCTAAGAAAGATATTAAGGAATATTCTTCGATAAATAGAAAATATATGGAAAGCATTAAATAGGGTCTACCTTGAAATAAATGGCCATATCTTCGTCAAAAATTGCCCCATTTCAATTATAAAGGTGTTTTTGACTTCACTCAATCTTTGAAACAAAACTGCATTAAAATAATTTGACTTCCGACTCATCTAAGAAAGATATTATGGGATATTCTTTCGATAAATAGAAAATATATGGAAAGCATTAAATAGGGTCTACCTTGAAATAAATGGTCATATTTTCGTCAAAACTTTCCCCATTTCAATTATAAAGGTGCTTAGAATTCACTCGATCTTTGGAACAAAACTGCATTAAAATAATTTGACTTTCGACTCATCTAAGAAAGATATTAAGGGATATTCTTCGATTAAGAAATTATAAGGAAAAATAGGGTCACCTTGAAAATAAATGGCCATATCTTATCGTCAAAAATTGCTCCCATTTCAATTATAAAGGTGTTTTAAGAATTTACTGATCTTTGGAACAAAAACTGCATTAAAATAATTTGACTTCGACTCATCTAAGAAAGATATTAAGGATATTCTTGATAAATAGAAAATATATGGAAGCATTAAATAGGGTCTACCTTGAAATAAATGGCCATATCTTCGTCAAAAATTGCCCCATTTCAATTATAAAGGTGTTTTTAGAATTCACCTGATCTTTGGAACAAAACTGCATTAAAATAATTAATCTCCGACCTCATCTAAGAAAGATATTAAGGGATATTCTTCGATAAATAGAAAATATATGGAAAGCATTAAATAGGGTCTACCTTGAAATAAATGGCCATATCTTCGTCAAAAATTGCCCCATTTCAATTATAAAGGTGTTTTTAGAATTCACTTGATCTTTTGGAACAAAACTGCATTAAAATAATTTGACTTCCGACTCATCTAAGAAAGATATTAAGGGATATTCTTCGATAAATAGAAAATATATGGAAAGCATTAAATAGGGTCTACCTTGAAATAAATGGCCATATCTTTCGTCAAAAATTGCCCCATTTCAATTATAAAGGTGTTTTTAGAATTCACTTAATCTTTGGAACAAAACTGCATTAAAATAATTTGACTCGACTCATCTAAGAAAGATATTAAGGGATATTCTTGATAAATAGAAAATATATGGAAAAGCATTAAATAGGGTCTACCTTGAAATAAATGGCCATATCTTCGTCAAAAA
>NW_025062702.1:0-24193 GCF_018153295.1 Drosophila grimshawi | reverse complement strand
GAAACTTAAAACGTCAATTTCTCGAAATGACTTCGCGACTACATATTTTCAGCTTTTGATGCAGAATCAAAATATATAAAAAGGGCTTCATAATGTTGAAAGAAATTCTAACTTCTGACAATTATTGGCGAAGATACATCCGTTTGAATTTGGAAACAGAAACTTAAAACGTCAATTTCCCGAAAAGACTTCGCGACTACATATTTTCAGCTTTTGATGCAGAGTCAAAATATATAAAAAAGGCTTCATAATGTTGAAAGAAATTCTGACTTCTGACAATTATTGGCGAAGGTACATCCGTTTGAATTTGGGAAAAGAAACTTAAACCGCCAATATCTCGAAATGACTTCGAGACTACATATTTTCAGCTTTTGATGCAGAATCAAAGTATATAAAAAGGGGTTCATAATGTTGAAAGAAATTCTAACTTCTGACAGTTATTGGCGAAGATACATCCGTTTGAATTTGGAAACAGAAACTTAAAACGTCAATTTCTCGAAATGACTTCGAGACTACATATTTTCAGCTTTTGAAGCAGAGTCAAAATATATAAAAAGGGCTTCATAATGTTGAAATAAATTCTAACTTCTGACAATTATTGGCGAAGATACATCCGTTTGAATTTGGAAACAGAAACTTAAAACGTCAATTTCTCGAAATGACTTCGCGACTACATATTTTCAGCTTTTGATGCAGAGTCAAAATATAGAAAAAGGGCTTCATAATGTTGAAAGAAATTCTAACTTCTGACAATTATTGGCGAAGATACATCCGTTTGAATTTGGAAACAGAAACTTAAAACGTCAATTTCTCGAAATGACTTCGAGACTACATATTTTCAGCTTTTGATGCAGAGTCAAAATATATAAAAAGGGCTTCATAATGTTGAAAGAAATTCTGACTTCTGACAATTTTTGACGAAGATACATCCGTTTGAATTTGGGAAAATAAACTTAAAACGCCAATATCTCGAAATGACTTCGAGACTACATATTTTCAGCTTTTGATGCAGAATCAAAATATATAAAAAGGGGTTCATAATGTTGAAAGAAATTCTAACTTCTGACAATTATTGGCGAAGATACATCCGTTTGAATTTGGAAACAGAAACTTAAAACGTCGATTTCTTGAAATGACTTCAAGACTACATATTTTCAGCTTTTCATGCACAGTCAAAATATATAAAAAGGGCTTCATAATGTTGAAAGAAATTCTAACTTCTGACAATTATTGGCGAAGATACATCCATTTGAATTTGGAAACAGAAACTTAAAACGTCAGTTTCTCGAAATGACTTCGAGACTACATATTTTCAGCTTTTGATGCAGAGTCAAAATATTTAAAAAGGGCTTCATAATGTTGAAAGAAATTCTAACTTCTGACATTATTGGCGAAGATACATCCGTTTGAATTTGGAAACAGAAACTTAAAACGTCAATTTCGCGAAATGACTTCGAGACTACATATTTTCAGCTTTTGATGCAGAATCAAAATATATAAAAAGGGCTTCATAATGTTGAAAGAAATTCTAACTTCTGACAATTATTGGCGAAGATACATCCGTTTTGAATTTGGAAACAGAAACTTAAAACGTCGATTTCTCGAAATGACTTCGAGACTACATATTTTCAGCTTTTGATGCACAGTCAAAATTTATAAAAAAGGCTTCATAATGTTGAAAGAAAATCTAACTTCTGACAATTATTGGCGAAGAAACATCCATTTGAATTTGGAAACAGAAACTTAAAACGTCAATTTCGCGAAATGACTTCGAGACTACATATTTTCAGCTTTTGATGCAGAGTCAAAATATATAAAAAGGGCTTCATAATGTTGAAAGAAATTCTGACTTCTGACAATTATTGGCGAAGATACATCCATTTGAATTTAGAAACAGAAACTTAAAACGTCAATTTCTCGAAATGACTTCGCGACTACATATTTTCAGCTTTTGATGCAGAATCAAAATATATAAAAAGGGCTTCATAATGTTGAAAGAAATTCTAACTTCTGACAATTATTGGCGAAGATACATCCGTTTGAATTTGGAAACAGAAACTTAAAACGTCAATTTCTCGAAAAGACTTCGCGACTACATATTTTCAGCTTTTGATGCAGAGTCAAAATATATAAAAAAGGCTTCATAATGTTGAAAGAAATTCTGACTTCTGACAATTATTGGCGAAGGTACATCCGTTTGAATTTGGGAAAAGAAACTTAAACCGCCAATATCTCGAAATTACTTCGAGACTACATATTTTCAGCTTTTGATGCAGAATCAAAGTATATAAAAAGGGGTTCATAATGTTGAAAGAAATTCTAACTTCTGACAATTATTGGCGAAGATACATCCGTTTGAATTTGGAAACAGAAACTTAAAACGTCAATTTCTCGAAATGACTTCGAGACTACATATTTTCAGCTTTTGATGCAGAGTCAAAATATATAAAAAGGGCTTCATAATGTTGAAATAAATTCTAACTTCTGACAATTATTGGCGAAGATACATCCGTTTGAATTTGGAAACAGAAACTTAAAACGTCAATTTCGCGAAATGACTTCGAGACTACATATTTTCAGCTTTTGATGCAGAATCAAAATATATAAAAAGGGCTTCATAATGTTGAAAGAAATTCTAACTTTTGACAATTATTGGCGAAGATACATCCGTTTGAATTTGGAAACAGAAACTTAAAACGTCGATTTCTCGAAATGACTTCGAGACTACATATTTTCAGCTTTTGATGCACAGTCAAAATTTATAAAAAAGGCTTCATAATGTTGAAAGAAATTCTAACTTCTGACAATTATTGGCGAAGAAACATCCATTTGAATTTGGAAACAGAAACTTAAAACGTCAATTTCGCGAAATGACTTCGAGACTACATATTTTCAGCTTTTGATGCAGAGTCAAAATATGTAGAAAGGGCTTCATAATGTTGAAAGAAATTCTGACTTCTGACAATTATTGGCGAAGATACATCCATTTGAATTTAGAAACAGAAACTTAAAACGTCAATTTCTCGAAATGACTTCGCGACTACATATTTTCAGCTTTTGATGCAGAATCAAAATATATAAAAAGGGCTTCATAATGTTGAAAGAAATTCTAACTTCTGACAATTATTGGCGAAGATACATCCGTTTGAATTTGGAAACAGAAACTTAAAACGTCAATTTCTCGAAAAGACTTCGAGACTACATATTTTCAGCTTTTGATGCAGAATCAAAATATATAAAAAGGGCTTCATAATGTTGAAAGAAATTCTAACTTCTGACAATTATTGGCGAAGGTACATCCGTTTGAATTTGGGAAAAGAAACTTAAAACGTCAATTTCTCGAAATGACTTCGAGACTACATATTTTCAGCTTTTGATGCAGAATCAAAGTATATAAAAAGGGCTTCATAATGTTGAAAGAAATTCTAACTTCTGACAATTATTGGCGAAGATACATCCGTTTGAATTTGGAAACAGAAACTTAAAACGTCAATTTCTCGAAATGACTTCGAGACTACATATTTTCAGCTTTTGATGCAGAGTCAAAATATATAAAAAGGGCTTCATAATGTTGAAATAAATTCTAACTTCTGACAATTATTGGCGAAGATACATCCGTTTGAATTTGGAAACAGAGACTTAAAACGTCAATTTCTCGAAATGACTTCGAGACTACATATTTTCAGCTTTTGATGCAGAGTCAAAATATAGAAAAAGGGCTTCATAATGTTGAAAGAAATTCTAACTTCTGACAATTATTGGCGAAGATACATCCGTTTGAATTTGGAAACAGAAACTTAAAACGTCAATTTCTCGAAATGACTTCGAGACTACATATTTTCAGCTTTTGATGCAGAGTCAAAATATATAAAAAGGGCTTCATAATGTTGAAAGAAATTCTGACTTCTGACAATTTTTGGCGAAGATACATCCGTTTGAATTTGGGAAAATAAACTTAAAACGCCAATATCTCGAAATGACTTCGAGACTACATATTTTCAGCTTTTGATGCAGAATCAAAATATATAAAAAGGGGTTCATAATGTTGAAAGAAATTCTAACTTCTGACAATTATTGGCGAAGATACATCCGTTTGAATTTGGAAACAGAAACTTAAAACGTCGATTTCTTGAAATGACTTCAAGACTACATATTTTCAGCTTTTCATGCACAGTCAAAATATATAAAAAGGGCTTCATAATGTTGAAAGAAATTCTAACTTCTGACAATTATTGGCGAAGATACATCCGTTTGAATTTGGAAACAGAAACTTAAAACGTCAATTTCTCGAAATCACTTCGCGACTACATATTTTCAGCTTTTGATGCAGAGTCAAAATATTTAAAAAGGGCTTCATAATGTTGAAAGAAATTCTAACTTCTGACAATTATTGGCGAAGATACATCCGTTTGAATTTGGAAACAGAAACTTAAAACGTCAATTTCGCGAAATGACTTCGAGACTACATATTTTCAGCTTTTGATGCAGAATCAAAATATATAAAAAGGGCTTCATAATGTTGAAAGAAATTCTAACTTCTGACAATTATTGGCGAAGATACATCCGTTTGAATTTGGAAACTGAAAATTAAAACGTCAATTTCTCGAAATGACTTCGAGACTACATATTTTCAGCTTTTGATGCAGAATCAAAATATATAAAAAGGGCTTCATAATGTTGAAAGCAATTCTAACTTCTGACAATTATTGGCGAAGATACATCCGTTTGAATTTGGAAACAGAAACTTAAAACGTCAATTTCTCGAAATGACTTCGCGACTACATATTTTCAGCTTTTGATGCAGAATCAAAATATATAAAAAGGGCTTCATAATGTTGAAAGAAATTCTAACTTCTGACAATTATTGGCGAAGATACATCCGGTTGAATTTGGAAACCGAAACTTAAAACGTCAATTTCTCGAAATGACTTCGCGACTACATATTTTCAGCTTTTGATGCAGAGTCAAAATATATAAAAAGGGCTTCATAATGTTGAAAGAAATTCTGACTTCTGACAATTATTGGCGAAGATACATCCGTTTGAGTTCGGGAAAAGAAACTTAAACCGCCAATATCTCGAAATGACTTCGAGACTACATATTTTCAGCTTTTGATGCAGAATCAAAATATATAAAAAGGGCTTCATAATGTTGAAAGAAATTCTAACTTCTGACAATTATTGGCGAAGATACATCCGTTTGAATTTGGAAACCGAAACTTAAAACGTCAATTTCTCGAAATGACTTCGAGACTACATATTTTCAGCTTTTGATGCAGAGTCAAAATATAAAAAGGGCTTCATAATGTTGAAAGAAATTCTGACTTCTGACAATTATTGGCGAAGATACATCCGTTTGAATTTGGAAACAGAGACTTAAAACGTCAATTTCTCGAAATGACTTCGAGACTACATATTTTCAGCTTTTGATGCAGAATCAAAATATATAAAAAGGGCTTCATAATGTTGAAAGAAATTCTAACTTCTGACAATTATTGGCAAAGATACATCTGTTTGAATTTGGAAACAGAAACTTAAAACGTCAATTTCTCGAAATGACTTCGAGACTACATATTTTCAGTTTTTGATGCAGAATCAAAATATATAAAAAGGGCTTCATAATGTTGAAAGAAATTCTAACTTCTGACAATTATTGGCGAAGATACATCCGTTTGAATTTGGAAACCGAAACTTAAAACGTCAATTTCTCGAAATGACTTCGAGACTACATATTTTCAGCTTCTGATGCAGAACCAAAATATATAAAAAGGGCTTCATAATGTTGAAAGAAATTCTAACTTCTGACAATTATTGGCGAAGATACATCCGTTTGAATTTGGAAACAGAAACTTAAAACGTCAATTTCTCGAAATGACTTCGAGACTACATATTTTCAGTTTTTGATGCAGAATCAAAATATATAAAAAGGGCTTCATAATGTTGAAAGAAATTCTAACTTCTGACAATTATTGGCGAAGATACATCCGTTTGAATTTGGAAACAGAAACTTAAAACGTCAATTTCTCGAAATGACTTCGAGACTACATATTTTCAGCTTTTGATGCAGAGTCAAAATATATAAAAAGGGCTTCATAATGCTGAAAGAAATTCTAACTTCTGACAATTATTGGCGAAGATACATCCGTTTGAATTTGGAAACAGAAACTTAAAACGTCAATTTCTCGAAATGACTTCGAGACTACATATTTTCAGCTTTTGATGCATAGTCAAAATATATAAAAAGGGCTTCATAATGTTGAAAGAAATTCTAACTTCTGACAATTATTGGCGAAGATACATCCGTTTGAATTTGGAAACAGAAACTTAAAACGTCAATTTCTCGAAATGACTTCGCGACTACATATTTTCAGCTTTTGATGCAGGGTCAAAATATATAAAAAGGGCTTCATAATGTTGAAAGAAATTCTAACTTCTGACAATTATTGGCGAAGATACATCCGTTTGAATTTGGAAACAGAAACTTAAAACGTCAATTTCTCGAAATGACTTCGAGACTACATATTTTCAGTTTTTGATGCAGAATCAAAATATATAAAAAGGGCTTCATAATGTTGAAAGAAATTCTAACTTCTGACAATTATTGGCGAAGATACATCCGTTTGAATTTGGAAACAGAAACTTAAAACGTCAATTTCTCGAAATGACTTCGAGACTACATATTTTCAGCTTTTGATGCAGAACCAAAATATATAAAAAGGGCTTCATAATGTTGAAAGAAATTCTAACTTCTGACAATTATTGGCGAAGATACATCCGTTTGAATTTGGAAACAGAAACTTAAAACGTCAATTTCTCGAAATGACTTCGAGACTACATATTTTCAGTTTTTGATGCAGAATCAAAATATATAAAAAGGGCTTCATAATGTTGAAAGAAATTCTAACTTCTGACAATTATTGGCGAAGATACATCCATTTGAATTTGGAAACAGAAACTTAAAACGTCAATTTCTCGAAATGACTTCGAGACTACATATTTTCAGATTTTGATGCAGAGTCAAAATATATAAAAAGGGCTTCATAATGCTGAAAGAAATTCTGACTTCTGACAATTATTGGCGAAGATACATCCGTTTGAATTTGGAAACAGAAACTTAAAACGTCAATTTCTCGAAATGACTTCGAGACTACATATTTTCAGCTTTTGATGCATAGTCAAAATATATAAAAAGGGCTTCATAATGTTGAAAGAAATTCTAACTTCTGACAATTATTGGCGAAGATACATCCGTTTGAATTTGGAAACAGAAACTTAAAACGTCAATTTCTCGAAATGACTTCGCGACTACATATTTTCAGCTTTTGATGCAGGGTCAAAATATATAAAAAGGGCTTCATAATGTTGAAAGAAATTCTAGCTTCTGACAATTATTGGCGAAGATACATCCGTTTGAATTTGGAAACAGAAACTTAAAACGTCAATTTCTCGAAATGACTTCGAGACTACATATTTTCAGCTTTTGATGCAGAATCAAAATATATAAAAAGGGCTTCATAATGTTGAAAGAAATTCTAACTTCTGACAATTATTGGCGAAGATACATCCGTTTGAATTTGGAAACAGAAACTTAAAACGTCAATTTCTCGAAATGACTTCAAGACTACATATTTTCAGCTTTTGATGCAGAATCAAAATATATAAAAAGGGCTTCATAATGTTGAAAGAAATTCTAACTGCTGACAATTATTGGCGAAGATACATCCGGTTGAATTTGGAAACCGAAACTTAAAACGTCAATTTCTCGAAATGACTTCGCGACTACATATTTTCAGCTTTTGAAGCAGAGTCAAAATATATAAAAAGGGCTTCATAATGTTGAAAGAAATTCTAACTGCTGACAATTATTGGCGAAGATACATCCGGTTGAATTTGGAAACCGAAACTTAAAACGTCAATTTCTCGAAATGACTTCGCGACCACATATTTTCAGCTTTTGAAGCAGAGTCAAAATATATAAAAAGGGCTTCATAATGTTGAAAGTAATTCTAACTGCTGACAATTATTGGCGAAGATACATCCGGTTGAATTTGGAAACCGAAACTTAAAACGTCAATTTCTCGAAATGACTTCCCGACCACATATTTTGAGCTTTTGATGCAGAGTCAAAATATATAAAAAGGGCTTCATAATGTTGAAAGAAATTCTAACTTCTGACAATTATTGGCGAAGATACATCCGTTTGAATTTGGGAAAAGAAACTTAAACCGCCAATATCTCGAAATGACTTCGAGACTACATATTTTCAGCTTTTGATGCAGAATCAAAATATATAAAAAGGGCTTCATAATGTTGAAAGAAATTCTAACTTCTGACAATTATTGGCGAAGATACATCCGTTTGAATTTGGAAACAGAAACCTAAAACGTCAATTTCTCGAAATGACTTCGAGACTACATATTTTCAGCTTTTGATGCAGAGTCAAAATATATAAAAAGGGCTTCATAATGTTGAAAGAAATTCTAGCTTCTGACAATTATTGGCGAAGATACATCCGTTTGAATTTGGAAACAGAAACTTAAACCGTCAATTTCTCGAAATGACTTCGAGACTACATATTTTCAGCTTTTGATGCAGAATCAAAATATATAAAAAGGGCTTCATAATGTTGAAAGAAATTCTAACTTCTGACAATTATTGGCGAAGATACATCCGTTTGAATTTGGAAACAGAAACTTAAAACGTCAATTTCTCGAAATGACTTCAAGACTACATATTTTCAGCTTTTGATGCAGAATCAAAATATATAAAAAGGGCTTCATAATGTTGAAAGAAATTCTAACTGCTGACAATTATTGGCGAAGATACATCCGGTTGAATTTGGAAACCGAAACTTAAAACGTCAATTTCTCGAAATGACTTCGCGACCACATATTTTCAGCTTTTGAAGCAGAGTCAAAATATATAAAAAGGGCTTCATAATGTTGAAAGAAATTCTAACTGCTGACAATTATTGGCGAAGATACATCCGGTTGAATTTGGAAACCGAAACTTAAAACGTCAATTTCTCGAAATGACTTCGCGACCACATATTTTCAGCTTTTGATGCAGAGTCAAAATATATAAAAAGGGCTTCATAATGTTGAAAGAAATTCTAACTGCTGACAATTATTGGCGAAGATACATCCGGTTGAATTTGGAAACCGAAACTTAAAACGTCAATTTCTCGAAATGACTTCCCGACCACATATTTTGAGCTTTTGATGCAGAGTCAAAATATATAAAAAGGGCTTCATAATGTTGAAAGAAATTCTAACTTCTGACAATTATTGGCGAAGATACATCCGTTTGAATTTGGAAACAGAAACTTAAAACGTCAATTTCTCGAAATGACTTCAAGACTACATATTTTCAGCTTTTGATGCAGAATCAAAATATATAAAAAGGGCTTCATAATGTTGAAAGAAATTCTAACTGCTGACAATTATTGGCGAAGATACATCCGGTTGAATTTGGAAACCGAAACTTAAAACGTCAATTTCTCGAAATGACTTCGCGACCACATATTTTCAGCTTTTGATGCAGAATCAAAATATATAAAAAGGGCTTCATAATGTTGAAAGAAATTCTAACTGCTGACAATTATTGGCGAAGATACATCCGGTTGAATTTGGAAACCGAAACTTAAAACGTCATATTCTCGAAATGACTTCGCGACCACATATTTTCAGCTTTTGAAGCAGAGTCAAAATATATAAAAAGGGCTTCATAATGTTGAAAGAAATTCTAACTGCTGACAATTATTGGCGAAGATACATCCGGTTGAATTTGGAAACCGAAACTAAAAACGTCAATTTCTCGAAATGACTTCGCGACTACATATTTTGAGCTTTTGATGCAGAGTCAAAATATATAAAAAGGGCTTCATAATGTTGAAAGAAATTCTAACTGCTGACAATTATTGGCGAAGATACATCCGTTTGAATTTGGGAAAAGAAACTTAAACCGCCAATATCTCGAAATGACTTCGAGACTACATATTTTCAGCTTTTGATGCAGAATCAAAATATATAAAAAGGGCTTCATAATGTTGAAAGAAATTCTAACTTCTGACAATTATTGGCGAAGATACATCCGTTTGAATTTGGAAACAGAAACCTAAAACGTCAATTTCTCGAAATGACTTCAAGACTACATATTTTCAGCTTTTGATGCAGAATCAAAATATATAAAAAGGGCTTCATAATGTTGAAAGAAATTCTAACTGCTGACAATTATTGGCGAAGATACATCCGGTTGAATTTGGAAACCGAAACTTAAAACGTCAATTTCTCGAAATGACTTCGCGACCACATATTTTCAGCTTTTGAAGCAGAGTCAAAATATATAAAAAGGGCTTCATAATGTTGAAAGTAATTCTAACTTCTGACAATTATTGGCGAAGATACATCCGTTTGAATTTGGAAACAGAAACTTAAAACGTCAATTTCTCGAAATGACTTCGCGACTACATATTTTCAGCTTTTGATGCAGGGTCAAAATATATAAAAAGGGCTTCATAATGTTGAAAGAAATTCTAACTTCTGACAATTATTGGCGAAGATACATCCGTTTGAATTTGGAAACAGAAACTTAAAACGTCAATTTCTCGAAATGACTTCGAGACTACATATTTTCAGCTTTTGATGCAGAATCAAAATATATAAAAAGGGCTTCATAATGTTGAAAGAAATTCTAACTTCTGACAATTATTGGCGAAGATACATCCGTTTGAATTTGGAAACAGAAACTTAAAACGTCAATTTCTCGAAATGACTTCAAGACTACATATTTTCAGCTTTTGATGCAGGGTCAAAATATATAAAAAGGGCTTCATAATGTTGAAAGAAATTCTAACTGCTGACAATTATTGGCGAAGATACATCCGGTTGAATTTGGAAACCGAAACTTAAAACGTCAATTTCTCGAAATGACTTCGCGACTACATATTTTCAGCTTTTGATGCAGAATCAAAATATATAAAAAGGGCTTCATAATGTTGAAAGAAATTCTAACTGCTGACAATTATTGGCGAAGATACATCCGGTTGAATTTGGAAACCGAAACTTAAAACGTCAATTTCTCGAAATGACTTCGCGACCACATATTTTCAGCTTTTGAAGCAGAGTCAAAATATATAAAAAGGGCTTCATAATGTTGAAAGTAATTCTAACTTCTGACAATTATTGGCGAAGATACATCCGGTTGAATTTGGAAACCGAAACTTAAAACGTCAATTTCTCGAAATGACTTCCCGACCACATATTTTCAGCTTTTGATGCAGAGTCAAAATATATAAAAAGGGCTTCATAATGTTGAAAGAAATTCTAACTTCTGACAATTATTGGCGAAGATACATCCGTTTGAATTTGGAAACCGAAACTTGAAACGTCAATTTCTCGAAATGACTTCGAGACTACATATTTTCAGCTTTTGATGCAGAATCAAAATATATAAAAAGGGCTTCATAATGTTGAAAGAAATTCTAACTGCTGACAATTATTGGCGAAGATACATCCGGTTGAATTTGGAAACCGAAACTTAAAACGTCAATTTCTCGAAATGACTTCGCGACTACATATTTTCAGCTTTTGATGCAGAGTCAAAATATATAAAAAGGGCTTCATAATGTTGAAAGAAATTCTAACTTCTGACAATTATTGGCGAAGATACATCCGTTTGAATTTGGAAACAGAAACTTAAAACGTCAATTTCTCGAAATGACTTCGAGACCACATATTTTCAGCTTTTGAAGCAGAGTCAAAATATATAAAAAGCGCTTCATAATGTTGAAAGAAATTCTAACTGCTGACAATTATTGGCGAAGATACATCCGGTTGAATTTGGAAACCGAAACTTAAAACGTCAATTTCTCGAAATGACTTCGCGACCACATATTTTCAGCTTTTGAAGCAGAGTCAAAATATATAAAAAGGGCTTCATAATGTTGAAAGAAATTCTAACTTCTGACAATTATTGGCGAAGATACATCCGTTTGAATTTGGGAAAAGAAACTTAAACCGCCAATATCTCGAAATGACTTCGAGACTACATATTTTCAGCTTTTGATGCAGAGTCAAAATATATAAAAAGGGGTTCATAATGTTGAAAGAAATTTTAACTTCTGACAATTATTGGCGAAGATACATCCGTTTGAATTTGGAAACAGAAACTTAAAACGTCAATTTCTCGAAATGACTTCGAGACTACATATTTTCAGCTTTTGATGCAGAGTCAAAATATATCAAAAGGGCTTCATAATGTTGAAAGAAATTCTAACTTCTGACAATTATTGGCGAAGATACATCCGTTTGAATTTGGAAACAGAAACTTAAAACGTCAATTTCTCGAAAAGACTTCGCGACTACATATTTTCAGCTTTTGATGCAGAGTCAAAATATATAAAAAGGGCTTCATAATGTTGAAAGAAATTCTGACTTCTGACAATTATTGGCGAAGATACATCCGTTTGAATTTGGGAAAAGAAACTTAAACCGCCAATATCTCGAAATGACTTCGAGACTACATATTTTCAGCTTTTGATGCAGAATCAAAATATATAAAAAGGGGTTCATAATGTTGAAAGAAATTCTAACTTCTGACAGTTATTGGCGAAGATACATCCGTTTGAATTTGGAAACAGAAACTTAAAACGTCAATTTCTCGAAATGACTTCGAGACTACATATTTTCAGCTTTTGAAGCAGAGTCAAAATATATAAAAAGGGCTTCATAATGTTGAAATAAATTCTAACTTCTGACAATTATTGGCGAAGATACATCCGTTTGAATTTGGAAACAGAAACTTAAAACGTCAATTTCTCGAAATGACATCAAGACTACATATTTTCAGCTTTTGATGCAGAATCAAAATATATAAAAAGGGCTTCATAATGTTGAAAGAAATTCTAACTGCTGACATTATTGGCGAAGATACATCCGGTTGAATTTGGAAACCGAAACTTAAAACGTCAATTTCTCGAAATGACTTCGCGACCACATATTTTCAGCTTTTGCAGCAGAGTCAAAATATATAAAAAGGGCTTCATAATGTTGAAAGAAATTCTAACTGCTGACAATTATTGGCGAAGATACATCCGGTTGAATTTGGAAACCGAAACTTAAAACGTCAATTTCTCGAAATGACTTCGCGACCACATATTTTCAGCTTTTGAAGCAGAGTCAAAATATATAAAAAGGGCTTCATAATGTTGAAAGTAATTCTAACTTCTGACAATTATTGGCGAAGATACATCCGGTTGAATTTGGAAACCGAAACTTAAAACGTCAATTTCTCGAAATGACTTCCCGACCACATATTTTCAGCTTTTGATGCAGATCAAAATATATAAAAAGGGCTTCATAATGTGAAAGAAATTCTAACTCTGACAATTATGGCGAATATACATCCGTTTGAATTTGGAAACCGAAACTTGAAACGTCAATTTCTCGAAATGACTTCGAGACTACATATTTTCAGCTATTGATGCAGAATCAAAATATATAAAAAAGGCTTCATAATGTTGAAAGAAATTCTAACTGCTGACAATTATTGGCGAAGATACATCCGTTTGAATTTGGAAACCGAAACTTAAAACGTCAATTTCTCGAAATGACTTCGAGACTACATATTTTCAGCTTTTGATGCAGAGTCAAAATATATAAAAAGGGCTTCATAATGTTGAAAGAAATTCTAACTTCTGACAATTATTGGCGAAGATACATCCGTTTGAATTTGGAAACAGAAACTTAAAACGTCAATTTCTCGAAATGACTTCGAGACCACATATTTTCAGCTTTTGAAGCAGAGTCAAAATATATAAAAAGCGCTTCATAATGTTGAAAGAAATTCTAACTGCTGACAATTATTGGCGAAGATACATCCGGTTGAATTTGGAAACCGAAACTTAAAACGTCAATTTCTCGAAATGACTTCGCGACCACATATTTTCAGCTTTTGAAGCAGAGTCAAAATATATAAAAAGGGCTTCATAATGTTGAAAGAAATTCTAACTTCTGACAATTATTGGCGAAGATACATCCGTTTGAATTTGGGAAAAGAAACTTAAACCGCCAATATCTCGAAATGACTTCGAGACTACATATTTTCAGCTTTTGATGCAGAGTCAAAATATATAAAAAGGGGTTCATAATGTTGAAAGAAATTCTAACTTCTGACAATTTATTGGCGAAGATACATCCGTTTGAATTTGGATACAGAAACTTAAATACGTCAATTTCTCGAAATGACTTCGAGACTACATATTTTCAGCTTTTGATGCATAGTCAAAATATATAAAAAGGGCTTCATAATGTTGAAAGAAATTCTAACTTCTGACAATTATTGGCGAAGATACATCCGTTTGAATTTGGAAACAGAAACTTAAAACGTCAATTTCTCGAAAAGACTTCGCGACTACATATTTTCAGCTTTTGATGCAGAGTCAAAATATATAAAAAGGGCTTCATAATGTTGAAAGAAATTCTGACTTCTGACAATTATTGGCGAAGATACATCCGTTTGAATTTGGGAAAAGAAACTTAAACCGCCAATATCTCGAAATGACTTCGACACTACATATTTTCAGCTTTTGATGCAGAGTCAAAAGCTATAAAAAGGGCTTCATCATGCTGAAAGAAATTCTAACTTCTGACAGTTATTGGCGAAGATACATCCGTTTGAATTTGAAAACAGAAACTTAAAACGTCAATTTCTCGAAATGACTTCGAGACTACATATTTTCAGCTTTTGATGCATAGTCAAAATATATAAAAAGGGCTTCATAATGTTGAAAGAAATTCTAACTTCTGACAATTATTGGCGAAGATACATCCGTTTGAATTTGGAAACCGAAACTTAAAACGTCAATTTCTCGAAATGACTTCGCGACTACATATTTTCAGCTTTTGATGCAGAGTCAAAATATATAAAAAGGGCTTCATAATGTTGAAAGAAATTCTAACTTCTGACAATTATTGGCGAAGATACATCCGTTTGAATTTGGAAACAGAAACCTAAAACGTCAATTTCTCGAAATGACTTCGAGACTACATATTTTCAGCTTTTGATGCAGAATCAAAATATATAAAAAGGGCTTCATAATGTTGAAAGAAATTCTAACTTCTGACAATTATTGGCGAAGATACATCCGTTTGAATTTGGAAACCGAAACTTGAAACGTCAATTTCTCGAAATGACTTCGAGACTACATATTTTCAGCTTTTGATGCAGAATCAAAATATATTAAAAGGGCTTCATAATGTTGAAAGAAATTCTAACTTCTGACAATTATTGGCGAAGATACATCCGGTTGAATTTGGAAACCGAAACTTAAAACGTCAATTTCTCGAAATGACTTCGCGACTACATATTTTCAGCTTTTGATGCAGAGTCAAAATATATAAAAAGGGCTTCATAATGTTGAAAGAAATTCTAACTTCTGACAATTATTGGCGAAGATACATCCGTTTGAATTTGGAAACAGAAACTTAAAACGTCAATTTCTCGAAATGACTTCGAGACTACATATTTTCAGCTTTTGATGCAGAATCAAAATATATAAAAAGGGCTTCATAATGTTGAAAGAAATTCTAACTTCTGACAATTATTGGCCAAGATACATCCGTTTGAATTTGGAAACAGAAACTTACAACGTCAATTTCTCGAAATGACTTCGCGACCACATATTTTCAGCTTTTGAAGCAGAGTCAAAATATATAAAAAGCGCTTCATAATGTTGAAAGAAATTCTAACTTCTGACAATTATTGGCGAAGATACATCCGGTTGAATTTGGAAACCGAAACTTAAAACGTCAATTTCTCGAAATGACTTCGCGACTACATATTTTCAGCTTTTGATGCAGAGTCAAAATTTATAAAAAGGGCTTCATAATGTTGAAAGAAATTCTAACTTCTGACAATTATTGGCGAAGATACATCCGGTTGAATTTGGAAACCGAAACTTAAAACGTCAATTTCTCGAAATGACTTCGCGACTACATATTTTCAGCTTTTGATGCAGAATCAAAATATATAAAAAGGGCTTCATAATGTTGAAAGAAATTCTGACAATTATTGGCGAAGATACATCCGTTTGAATTTGGGAAAAGAAACTTAAACCGCCAATATCTCGAAATGACTTCGAGACTACATATTTTCAGCTTTTGATGCAGAGTCAAAATATATAAAAAGGGGTTCATAATGTTGAAAGAAATTCTAACTTCTGACAATTATTGGCGAAGATACATCCGTTTGAATTTGGAAACCGAAACTTAAAACGTCAATTTCTCGAAATGACTTCGAGACTACATATTTTCAGCTTTTGAAGCAGAGTCAAAATATATAAAAAGGGCTTCATAATGTTGAACGAAATTCTAACTTCTGACAATTATTGGCGAAGATACATCCGTTTGAATTTGGAAACAGAAACTTAAAACGTCAATTTCTCGAAATGACTTCGAGACTACATATTTTCAGCTTTTGATGCATAGTCAAAATATATAAAAAGGGCTTCATAATGTTGAAAGAAATTCTAACTTCTGACAATTATTGGCGAAGATACATCCGTTTGAATTTGGAAACAGAAACTTAAAACGTCAATTTCTCGAAAAGACTTCGCGACTACATATTTTCAGCTTTTGATGCAGAGTCAAAATATATAAAAAGGGCTTCATAATGTTGAAAGAAATTCTGACTTCTGACAATTATTGGCGAAGATACATCCGTTTGAATTTGGGAAAAGAAACTTAAACCGCCAATATCTCGAAATGTCTTCGAGACTACATATTTTCAGCTTTTGATGCAGAATCAAAATATATAAAAAGGGGTTCATAATGTTGAAAGAAATTCTAACTTCTGACAGTTATTGGCGAAGATACATCCGTTTGAATTTGGAAACAGAAACTTAAAACGTCAATTTCTCGAAATGACTTCGAGACTACATATTTTCAGCTTTTGAAGCAGAGTCAAAATATATAAAAAGGGCTTCATAATGTTGAAATAAATTCTAACTTCTGACAATTATTGGCGAAGATACATCCGTTTGAATTTGGAAACCGAAACTTAAAACGTCAATTTCTCGAAATGACTTCGCGACTACATATTTTCAGCTTTTGATGCAGAGTCAAAATATAGAAAAAGGGCTTCATAATGTTGAAAGAAATTCTAACTTCTGACAATTATTGGCGAAGATACATCCGTTTGAATTTGGAAACAGAAACTTAAAACGTCAATTTCTCGAAATGACTTCGCGACTACATATTTTCAGCTTTTGATGCAGAGTCAAAATATATAAAAAGGGCTTCATAATGTTGAAAGAAATTCTGACTTCTGACAATTATTGGCGAAGATACATCCGTTTGAATTTGGGAAAATAAACTTAAAACGCCAATATCTCGAAATGACTTCGAGACTACATATTTTCAGCTTTTGATGCAGAATCAAAATATATAAAAAGGGCTTCATAATGTTGAAAGAAATTCTAACTTCTGACAATTATTGGCGAAGATACATCCGTTTGAATTTGGAAACAGAAACTTAAAACGTCAATTTCTCGAAATGACTTCGAGACTACATATTTTTAGCTTTTGAAGCACAGTCAAAATATATAAAAAGGGCTTCATAATGTTGAAAGAAATTCTAACTTCTGACAATTATTGGCGAAGATACATCCGTTTGAATTTGGAAACAGAAACTTAAAACGTCAATTTCTCGAAATGACTTCGAGACTACAAATTTTCAGCTTTTGATGCAGAATCAAAATATATAAAAAGGGGTTCATAATGTTGCAAGAAATTCTAACTTGTGACAATTATTGGCAAAGATACATTCGTTTGAATTTGGAAACAGAAACTTAAAACGTCAATTTCTCGAAATGACTTCGAGACTACATATTTTCAGCTTTTGATGCACAGTCAAAATATATAAAAAGGGCTTCATAATGTTGAAAGAAATTCTAACTTCTGACAATTATTGGCGAAGATACATCCGTTTGAATTTGGAAACAGAAACTTAAAACGTCAATTTCTCGAAATGACTTCGAGACTACATATTTTCAGCTTTTGATGCAGAATCAAAATATATAAAAAGGGCTTCATAATGTTGAAAGAAATTCTAACTTTTGACAATTATTGGCGAAGATACATCCGTTTGAATTTGGAAACAGAAACTTAAAACGTCAATTTCTCGAAATGACTTCGAGACTACATATTTTCAGCTTTTGATGCACAGTCAAAATTTATAAAAAGGGCTTCATAATGTTGAAAGAAATTCTAACTTCTGACAATTATTGGCGAAGATACATCCGTTTGAATTTGGAAACAGAAACTTAAAACGTCAATTTCGCGAAATGACTTCGAGACTACTTATTTTCAGCTTTTGATGCAGAGTCAAAATATGTAGAAAGGGCTTCATAATGTTGAAAGAAATTCTGACTTCTGACAATTATTGGCGAAGATACATCCATTTGAATTTAGAAACAGAAACTTAAAACGTCAATTTCTCGAAATGACTTCGCGACTACATATTTTCAGTTTTTGATGCAGAATCAAAATATATAAAAAGGGATTCATAATGTTGAAAGAAATTCTAACTTCTGACAATTATTGGCGAAGATACATCCGTTTGAATTTGGAAACAGAAACTTAAAACGTCAATTTCTCGAAAAGACTTCGGGACTACATATTTTCAGCTTTTGATGCAGAGTCAAAATATATAAAAAAGGCTTCATAATGTTGAAAGAAATTCTAACTTCTGACAATTATTGGCGAAGATACATCCGTTTGAATTTGGAAACAGAAACTTAAAACGTCAATTTCGCGAAATGACTTCGAGACTACATATTTTCAGCTTTTGATGCAGAATCAAAATATATAAAAAGGGCTTCATAATGTTGAAAGAAATTCTAACTTCTGACAATTATTGGCGAAGATACATCCGTTTGAATTTGGAAACAGAAAATTAAAACGTCAATTTCTCGAAATGACTTCGAGACTACATATTTTCAGCTTTTGATGCAGAATCAAAATATATAAAAAGGGCTTCATAATGTTGAAAGAAATTCTAACTTCTGACAATTATTGGCGAAGATACATCCGTTTGAATTTGGAAACAGAAACTTAAAACGTCAATTTCGCGAAATGACTTCGAGACTACATATTTTCAGCTTTTGATGCAGAATCAAAATATATAAAAAGGGCTTCATAATGTTGAAAGAAATTCTAACTTCTGACAATTATTGGCGAAGATACATCCGTTTGAATTTGGAAACAGAAACTTAAAACGTCAATTTCTCGAAATGACTTCGAGACTACATATTTTCAGCTTTTGATGCAGGGTCAAAATATTTAAAAAGGGCTTCATAATGTTGAAAGAAATTCTAACTTCTGACAATTATTGGCGAAGATACATCCGTTTGAATTTGGAAACCGAAACTTAAAACGTCAATTTCTCGAAATGACTTCGAGACTACATATTTTCAGCTTTTGATGCATAGTCAAAATATATAAAAAGGGCTTCATAATGTTGAAAGAAATTCTAACTTCTGACAATTATTGGCGAAGATACATCCGTTTGAATTTGGAAACAGAAACTTAAAACGTCAATTTCTCGAAAAGACTTCGAGACTACATATTTTCAGCTTTTGATGCGGAGTCAAAATATATAAAAAGGGCTTCATAATGTTGAAAGAAATTCTGACTTCTGACAATTATTGGCGAAGATACATCCGTTTGAATTTGGGAAAAGAAACTTAAACCGCCAATATCTCGAAATGTCTTCGAGACTACATATTTTCAGCTTTTGATGCAGAATCAAAATATATAAAAAGGGGTTCATAATGTTGAAAGAAATTCTAACTTCTGACAGTTATTGGCGAAGATACATCCGTTTGAATTTGGAAACAGAAACTTAAAACGTCAATTTCTCGAAATGACTTCGAGACTACATATTTTCAGCTTTTGATGCAGAGTCAAAATATATAAAAAGGGCTTCATAATGTTGAAATAAATTCTAACTTCTGACAATTATTGGCGAAGATACATCCGTTTGAATTTGGAAACAGAAACTTAAAACGTCAATTTCTCGAAATGACTTCGCGACTACATATTTTCAGCTTTTGATGCAGAGTCAAAATATAGAAAAAGGGCTTCATAATGTTGAAAGAAATTCTAACTTCTGACAATTATTGGCGAAGATACATCCGTTTGAATTTGGAAACAGAAACTTAAAACGTCAATTTCTCGAAATGACTTCGCGACTACATATTTTCAGCTTTTGATGCAGAGTCAAAATATATAAAAAGGGCTTCATAATGTTGAAAGAAATTCTGACTTCTGACAATTATTGGCGAAGATACATCCGTTTGAATTTGGAAACAGAAACTTAAAACGTCAATTTCTCGAAATGACTTCGAGACTACATATTTTCAGCTTTTGATGCAGAGTCAAAATATTTAAAAAGGGCTTCATAATGTTGAAAGAAATTCTAACTTCTGACAATTATTGGCGAAGATACATCCGTTTGAATTTGGAAACAGAAACTTAAAACGTCAATTTCTCGAAATGACTTCGAGACTACATATTTTCAGCTTTTGATGCAGAGTCAAAATATGTAGAAAGGGCTTCATAATGTTGAAAGAAATTCTGACTTCTGACAATTATTGGCGAAGATACATCCATTTGAATTTAGAAACAGAAACTTAAAACGTCAATTTCTCGAAATGACTTCGCGACTACATATTTTCAGTTTTTGATGCAGAATCAAAATATATAAAAAGGGATTCATAATGTTGAAAGAAATTCTAACTTCTGACAATTATTGGCGAAGATACATCCGTTTGAATTTGGAAACAGAAACTTAAAACGTCAATTTCTCGAAATGACTTCGGGACTACATATTTTCAGCTTTTGATGCAGGGTCAAAATATATAAAAAAGGCTTCATAATGTTGAAAGAAATTCTAACTTCTGACAATTATTGGCGAAGATACATCCGTTTGAATTTGGAAACAGAAACTTAAAACGTCAATTTCTCGAAATGACTTCGAGACTACATATTTTCAGCTTTTGATGCATAGTCAAAATATATAAAAAGGGGCTTCATAATGTTGAAAGAAATTCTAACTTCTGACAATTATTGGCGAAGATACATCCGTTTGAATTTGGAAACAGAAACTTAAAACGTCAATTTCTCGAAATGACTTCGAGACTACATATTTTCAGCTTTTGATGCAGAATCAAAATATATAAAAAGGGCTTCATAATGTTGAAAGAAATTCTAACTTCTGACAATTATTGGCGAAGATACATCCGTTTGAATTTGGAAACAGAAACTTAAAACGTCAATTTCGCGAAATGACTTCGAGACTACATATTTTCAGCTTTTGATGCAGAATCAAAATATATAAAAAGGGCTTCATAATGTTGAAAGAAATTCTAACTTCTGACAATTATTGGCGAAGATACATCCGTTTGAATTTGGAAACCGAAACTTAAAACGTCGATTTCTCGAAATGACTTCGAGACTACATATTTTCAGCTTTTGATGCATAGTCAAAATATTTAAAAAGGGCTTCATAATGTTGAAAGAAATTCTAACTTCTGACAATTATTGGCGAAGATACATCCGTTTGAATTTGGAAACCGAAACTTAAAACGTCAATTTCTCGAAATGACTTCGAGACTACATATTTTCAGCTTTTGATGCATAGTCAAAATATATAAAAAGGGCTTCATAATGTTGAAAGAAATTCTGACTTCTGACAATTATTGGCGAAGATACATCCGTTTGAATTTGGAAACAGAAACTTAAAACGTCAATTTCTCGAAAAGACTTCGCGACTACATATTTTCAGCTTTTGATGCGGAGTCAAAATATATAAAAAGGGCTTCATAATGTTGAAAGAAATTCTGACTTCTGACAATTATTGGCGAAGATACATCCGTTTGAATTTGGGAAAAGAAACTTAAACCGCCAATATCTCGAAATGTCTTCGAGACTACATATTTTCAGCTTTTGATGCAGAGTCAAAATATATAAAAAGGGGTTCATAATGTTG
Source organism: Drosophila grimshawi (assembly GCF_018153295.1). Classification (NCBI taxonomy): domain Eukaryota; kingdom Metazoa; phylum Arthropoda; class Insecta; order Diptera; family Drosophilidae; genus Drosophila; species Drosophila grimshawi. The sequence continues at coordinate 2,144 of NW_025062702.1, read as the reverse complement.
AAAGAAATTCTAACTGACAATTATTGGCGAAGATACATCCGTTTGAATTTGGAAACCGAAACTTAAAACGTCAATTTCTCGAAATGACTTCGAGACTACATATTTTCAGCTTTTGATGCATAGTCAAAATATATAAAAAGGGCTTCATAATGTTGAAAGAAATTCTAACTTCTGACAATTATTGGCGAAGGATACATCCGTTTGAATTTGGAAACAGAAACTACATCCGTTTGAATTTGGGAAAAGAAACTTAAACCGCCAATATCTCGAAATGTCTTCGAGACTACATATTTTCAGCTTTTGATGCAGAATCAAAATATATAAAAAGGGGTTCATAATGTTGAAAGAAATTCTAACTTCTGACAGTTATTGGCGAAGATACATCCGTTTGAATTTGGAAACAGAAACTTAAAACGTCAATTTCTCGAAATGACTTCGAGACTACATATTTTCAGCTTTTGAAGCAGAGTCAAAATATATAAAAAGGGCTTCATAATGTTGAAATAAATTCTAACTTCTGACAATTATTGGCGAAGATACATCCGTTTGAATTTGGAAACCGAAACTTAAAACGTCAATTTCTCGAAATGACTTCGCGACTACATATTTTCAGCTTTTGATGCAGAGTCAAAATATAGAAAAAGGGCTTCATAATGTTGAAAGAAATTCTAACTTCTGACAATTATTGGCGAAGATACATCCGTTTGAATTTGGAAACAGAAACTTAAAACGTCAATTTCTCGAAATGACTTCGCGACTACATATTTTCAGCTTTTGATGCAGAGTCAAAATATATAAAAAGTGCTTCATAATGTTGAAAGAAATTCTGACTTCTGACAATTATTGGCGAAGATACATCCGTTTGAATTTGGGAACAGAAACTTAAAACGTCAATTCTCGAAATGACTTCGAGACTACATATTTTTAGCTTTGAAGCACAGTCAAAATATATAAAAGGGCTTCATAATGTTGAAAGAAATTCTAACTTCTGACAATTATTGGCGAAGATACATCCGTTTGAATTTGGAAACAGAAACTTAAAACGTCAATTTCTCGAAATGACTTCGAGACTACAAATTTTCAGCTTTTGATGCAGAATCAAAATATATAAAAAGGGGTTCATAATGTTGCAAGAAATTCTAACTTGTGACAATTATTGGCGAAGATACATTCGTTTGAATTTGGAAACAGAAACTTAAAACGTCAATTTCTCGAAATGACTTCGAGACTACATATTTTCAGCTTTTGAAGCAGAGTCAAAATATATAAAAAGGGCTTCATAATGTTGAAAGAAATTCTAACTTCTGACAATTATTGGCGAAGATACATCCGTTTGAATTTGGGAAAATAAACTTAAAACGCCAGTATCTCGAAATGACTTCGAGACTACATATTTTCAGCTTTTGATGCAGAATCAAAATATATAAAAAGGGCTTCATAATGTTGAAAGAAATTCTAACTTTTGACAATTATTGGCGAAGATACATCCGTTTGAATTTGGAAACAGAAACTTAAAACGTCGATTTCTCGAAATGACTTCGAGACTACATATTTTCAGCTTTTGATGCACAGTCAAAATTTATAAAAAAGGCTTCATAATGTTGAAAGAAATTCTAACTTCTGACAATTATTGGCGAAGATACATCCGTTTGAATTTGGAAACAGAAACTTAAAACGTCAATTTCGCGAAATGACTTCGAGACTACATATTTTCAGCTTTTGATGCAGAGTCAAAATATGTAGAAAGGGCTTCATAATGTTGAAAGAAATTCTGACTTCTGACAATTATTGGCGAAGATACATCCGTTTGAATTTGGAAACAGAAACTTAAAACGTCAATTTCGGGAAATGACTTCGAGACTACATATTTTCAGCTTTTGATGCATAGTCAAAATATATAAAAAAGGGCTTCATAATGTTGAAAGAAATTCTAACTTCTGACAATTATTGGCGAAGATACATCCGTTTGAATTTGGAAACAGAAACTTAAAACGTCAATTTCTCGAAAAGACTTCGCGACTACATATTTTCAGCTTTTGATGCAGAGTCAAAATATATAAAAAGGGCTTCATAATGTTGAAAGAAATTCTGACTTCTGACAATTATTGGCGAAGATACATCCGTTTGAATTTGGGAAAAGAAAC
>NW_025062701.1:0-3713 GCF_018153295.1 Drosophila grimshawi | reverse complement strand
AATTCTTAAAACACCTTTTATAATTGAAATGGGGCAATTTTTGACGAAGATATGGCCATTTATTTCAAGAGTAGAGCCCTATTTAATGCTTTCCATATATTTTCTATTTATCCCGAAGAATATCCCTTAATATCTTTCTTAGATGGAGTCGGAAGCCAAGTATTTTTAATGCAGTTTTGTTCCAATTTTTTTGAATTCTTAAAACACCTTTATAATTGAAATGGGGCAATTTTTGACGAAGATATGGTCATTTATTTCAAGGTAGGGCCTATTTATTAACTCATCTCTTCTCCCTATCGAAGAATATCCCTTAATATCTTTCTTAGGTGAGTCGGAGAGTCAAATTATTTTAATGCAGTGTTGATTCCAAGATCGAGCGAATTCCAAAAACATCTTTATAATTGAAATGGGGCAATTTTTGACGAAGATTTAGCCCATTTATTTCAAGAGTAGACCCTATTTAATGCTTTCCATATATTTTCTGTTAATCAAACAATATCCCTTAATATCTTTCTTAGATGAGTCGGAAGTCAAATTATTTTAATGCAGTTTTTGTTCCTTTTTCAAGGAATTCTTAAAACACCTTTATAATTGAAATGGGGCAATTTTTGACGAAGATATGGCCATTTATTTCAAAGGTAGACCTATTTAATGCTTTCCATATATTTTCTGTTTAATCAACAATATCCCTTAATATCTTCCTCAAGATGGAGTCGGAAGTCAAATTATTTTAATGCAGTTTTGTTCCAAAAGTCAAGCAGAATTCCATATTTCTCTCGTTGAAATGGGGCATTTTTTGAGCAAGATATGGCCATTTATTTTAAGTGGAAACCCTATTTAATACTTTCCATATATTCCCTATTTATCGAAGAATATCTCTTAATATCTTTCTTAAATGGGTCGGAAGTCAAGAATTATTTTAATGCAGTTTTTGTTCCAAAGATCCAAGTGAATTCTAAAAACACCTTTATAATTGAAATGGGGCAATTTGAGACAAAGATATGGCCATTTATTTCAAGGTAGACCCTATTTAATGCTTTCAATATATTTTCTATTAATCGAACAATATCCCTTAATATCTGCCCTAGATGAGACGGAAGTCAAATTATTTTAATGCGGTTTTGTTCCAAAGATCGAGTGAATTCTAAAAGGACACCTTTTACAAATTGAAAGGGGCAAACCCCAACAGAAGATATGGCCATTTAATTTCAAGGTAGACCCTATTTAATGTTTGCCTTATATTTTCTATTAATCGAAGAATATCCCTTAATATCTTTCTTAGATGAGTCGGAAGTCAAATTATTTTAATGCAGTTTTTCGTTCCAAAGATTGTGTGAAATCTAAAGGAAACACCTTTATAATTGAAGTGGGGCAATTTTTGACGAAGATATGGCCATTTATTTCAAGGTAGCCCCTATTTAATGCTTTCCAGCTCTTTTCTATTTATCGAAGAATATCCCTTAATATCTTTCTTAGATGAGTCGGAAGTCAAATTATTTTAACGCAGTTTTGTTCCAAAGATCAAGCGAATTCTAAAAACACCTTTATAATTGAAATGGGGCAATTTTTGACGAAGATATGGCCATTTATTTCAAGGTAGACCCTATTTAATGCTTTCCATATATTTTCTTTTTATCGAAGAATATCCCTTAATATCTTTCTTAGATGAGTCGGAAGTCAAATTATTTTAATGCAGTGTTGTTCCAAAGATCGAGCGAATTCCAAAAACACCTTTATAATTGAAATGGGGCAAATTTTGATGAAGATATGGCCATTTATTCCAAGGGTAGACCCTATTTAATGCTTTCCATATATTTTCTGTTAATCGAAGAATATCCCTTAATATCTATCTTAGATGAGTCGGAAGTCAAAGTTTTTAAATGCAGTTTTGGTCCAAAAGATCAAGTGAATTCTAAGAAAACACCTTTATATTAAATTGAAATGGGGCAATTTGAGGCGAAGATATGGCCATTTATTTCAAGGTAGACCCTATTTAATGCTTGCCATATATTTTCTCATTAATCGAAGAGCTCTCCCTTAATATCTTTCTGAGATGAGTCGGAAGTCAAATTATTTTAATGCAGTTTTTGTTTCAAAGATCGAGTGAATTCTAAAAACACCTTTATAATTGAAATGGGGCAATTTTTGACGAAGATATGGCCATTTATTTCAAGGTAGACCCTATTTAATGCTTTCCATAAATTTTCTATTTATCGAGAGAATATCTCTTAATATCTTACTTAGATGAGTCGGAAGTCAAATTATTTTAATGCAGTTTTTGTTCCAAAGATCAAGCAAATTCTAAAAACACCTTTATAATTGAAATGGGGCAATTTTTGACGAAGATATGGCCATTTATTTCAAGGTAGACCCTATTTAATGCTTTCCATATATTTTCTATTTATCAAAAGAATATCCCTTAATATCTTTCTTAGATGAGTCGGAAGTCAAATTATTTTAATGCAGTTTTGTTCCAAAGATCAAGTGAATTCTAAAAACACCTTTATAATTGAAATGGGGCAATTTTTGACGAAGATATGGCCATTTATTTCAAGGTTGACCCTATTTAATGCTTTCCATATATTTTCTATTTATTCGAAGAATATCCTTAATATCTTTCTTAGATGAGTCGGAAGTCAAATTATTTTAATGCAGTTTTGTTTCAAAGATCGAGTGAATTCTAAAAACACCTTTATAATTGAAATGGGGCAATTTTGACGAAGATATGGCCATTTATTTCAAGGTAGACCCTATTTAATGCTTTCCATATATTTTCTATTTATCGAAGAATATCCCTTAATATCTTTCTTAGATGAGTCGGAAGTCAAATTATTTTAATGCAGTTTTTGTTCCAAAGATCAAGTGAATTCTAAAAACACCTTTATAATTGAAATGGGGCAATTTTGAGACAAGATATGGCCATTTATTTCAAGGTTGACCCTATTTAATGCTTGCCTTATATTTTCTATTAATCGAAGAATATCCCTTAATATCTTTCTTAGATGAGTCGGAAGTCAAATTATTTTAATGCAGTTTTGTTTCAAAGATCGAGTGAATTCTAAAAACACCTTTATAATTGAAATGGGGCAATTTTTGACGAAGATATGGCCATTTATTTCAAGGTAGACCCTATTTAATGCTTTCCATATATTTTCTATTTATCGAAGAATATCCCTTAATATCTTTCTTAGATGAGTCGGAAGTCAAATTATTTTAATGCAGTTTTGTTCCAAAGATTGAGTGAATTCTAAAAACACCTTTATAATTGAAATGGGGCAATTTTTGACGAAAGATATGGCCATTTATTTCAAAGGTAGACCCTATTTATGCTTTCCATATATTTTCTATTTATCAAGAATATCCCTTAATATCTTTCTTAGATGAGTCCGGAAGTCAAATTATTTTAATGCAGTTTTGTTCCAAAGATCGAGTGAATTCTAAAAACACCTTTATAATTGAAATGGGGCAATTTTGAGACGAAGATATGGCCATTTATTTCAAGGTAGACCCTATTTAATGCTTTCCATATATTTTCTGTTAATCAAAAATATCCCTTAATATCTTTCTTAGATGAGTCGGAAGTCAAATTATTTTAATGCAGTTTTGTTCTCAAAGATTGAGTGAATTCTAAAAAACACCTTTATAATTGAAATGGGGCAATTTTTAGACGAAGATATGGCCATTTATTTCAAGGTAGACCCTATTTAATGCTT